>NC_136064.1:81901422-82184891 GCF_964261635.1 Lissotriton helveticus
CATAGATAAAACCATTCCTCTAGAACACAGGCGACATTTCATTATGTAGGCATGGCATTTGCATCGGCAACAACATTCCCTTACAGCCCAGGCAACATTTCCTTATAAAATCATCACTAAGTCATTTAGGGGGAACACAATTGACATTTCCTTGGGCAGAAGTAAAACCACTAGTGCAGCAGAAACAGGTACATTTCATTAGGCAGCCATATGCAAACCTATTCTGCTAGAGATCATTCCATGTTTCACCTAGTCACCAAAGGGCTGCTGCCCAACTCAGGGGGGTCCTCAGTCCCTTCCTTACACCACGTTCGGCCTCCTTAACTCAACTGGGGCCAATGGGGCCCAACTACAGTTTCCGGTAGGGGCAGGGCGGCCTCCGTCGCAGCAAAACCCTAGTCCCACGGGCGGGCACCGACCCTGTGCCCCGACACCCCCCAAACCCACTCACAGTTGAGCCCCTACTTACTGGGATCCTTTCTTGGGTGTCCTGTGCAGTAGGGGGGGGCAGGCACCGACAATGTGCCTCAAAACCCCCCCTCCGTGTTCTCCAGTCAGCTGCTGGTTCCGAGGGGCTCCCCAGCCGTCTCACGCGGCTTCCCCCGGGGCCCTCTCAGCAGGCGAGACTTGCAAGCGAAGCTCCGGGCTGCACTTGGGGCTCTCCTTCCCTCCTTGGAGCCCCCGCCGCCGCCGCACATCTCCCAGCTTCACCCGGGCCTCTCCTCTCTCACAGGGATCCAGGACATCGAGTCAGCCCCCGCGAGGATGCAGGCTTCTTTGGGGCCGCTTGGCCAGCATGGGGTAGGCTCCCGCCTGGCTCCTTTTGTCTCCGCGGGGCTCCCTCTTCACCACGGGAGCCCCGCACCTCCTTTGGCTTCACCCGGGTTCCCTTCTGGGACCCGGGGCTTTCGTCGGCCTCTTCCTGCTGCGCGGACGAGCAGCCAATCCGTGCGCGGCTTTTGGGGGCGTGGCCGCTGCAGCCAATCCGTGCGCGGCTGGCCGGGGGCACGGCCGGTGATGTCACCGGTGCCCCAGTCACATGATGCGGGTGGCGGCTTCAGGGCCTAGCGAGTTCCACTCTGACTCCGGCGGCCCTCTCCTGGCACTGGGGGCCACCGCAACGATGCACACAGCGGGGGCCTCATCCACACAAGCGGCGGGCCGCTGCGCTGAAGGTGGGGGACAGGAGGCTTCCGGGCGGCACGAGGCAACGCCAGCAATCCCCGGGCCGCGGCGGTGAGATCGGCAGCGCTCTCAGTGGTGAAGCAATTCAGGGCCACACAGATGACCGGGGCTGCGGCGAAGATTGCAGGCAAGTCCTTAACAGCACTGCGCTTCCAAAATTATAGCGCCTAGCAGGCACAACGCTCCAAAAGGCTAGCGTTCAGGAGACAACAGTTCTTCCCCTCACACACAGCGCTTAGGGGGCAGCAGTTCTGGAACCAGCAGCGCGTCGGGGACTCAGCACTTCAGGTGGGCAGACAGTCCCAACAGCCAGCCTCAGGGGCCCCAGGGTAACGCCTCTCACCTCCTGGGGGCGGGCGGTCCAGTCCAGCCCCAATATGACGTTCTCCTCTGCTTCAGGGGCTTCTAAGCGCAGCGCTTGCGTGGCGCAAGGTCCCAGCAGCTTCAGGGACCTAGGGAGCCCTCCTTCTTCAGGGGACTGGGGGGGGGGGCAGAGCAGCAGGCACTACCGGGCCAGGTCAACAGTTAGTGGGGACTCATCAAAACAGGGCGGTAGGCTTTCACCATCCTCCACTGTAGCGTGGCCCTCCTCCTACACAGCAGCCTGAACTCCTGAAGTGGGGCTTCCACTAGCCCTGGGGACAGTAGATGGGTTTTAGATGGGTGCAGGGTCCAGCACACAGGCCCATTTGGCGGTATCCCCTGGCAGCAGGTCCCCTCACATTCCTGTCCCTGCTCTGTCTCAGCACATGGTGGCACATCCCCCTTATTTGTATCCCCCTCACACCACCTTCCAGGCAGTGCCAGAGCCTTCTAGAATTCTCAGGCGAACTAGTTCTAACTGGCTCAGCGGGAAGAGTAGAGCACCCTGGGTGCCAGGCTTACCCTCCAAAAGCTAGGGTGGCTGGGTACCAAACATCTAGACTGCTAACCGACTGCAATCAGGTGGCACAACGCACAGCCATGGCGTCCATTTTGAATGCAGCATTCCATCAGGGTACATTTTACATAATGAGGGGAAAATAAGTGCACACCATTGCATCACATTATCACATTAACCTGGCGTCTCACACCACACATGGCCCATACAGTAACCTTTACCATAGGGGAGACATCCTGAATTAGGGGGGCGAAAAGCAAAAGATTTCGGGGGATAAGGGCCAAGTCCAACAGTGTGCATATGTACCTGCTAGGAATACATTATATGAGTGATGTAGTGCTGTGCACTGCATGAGCAATGAAAGCATGTGCTGGGCATATGTGTGCTTGCGTGAAGTAGAGTACGTGTAGGGTTGTGTAGCACACACATGGTGAGTGTGTGTGCTGGCAGAGTGTGTTTTTGCGAATAGCACTTCATGGTACAGTGTGGAAAATCTTCAGTGTGCACAGACTGAATGTGTGTACTGGATGTATGTCCGAGTACTATCATGTTTGTTATGGGAGCCAAGTTGGATGAGTTATTACGATACTCTCAATTACCTACAATAAAAAATCTAGCTTTGATGCCAACGCTGTCCAGGAAGACGCTAGTAAAAGGGAATATGAGAGCCGTAGCATATGAAACAGATCTAGAGGCAGCAGCAAAGCATTAGAACTCCCAGTATACGTATGGATCGTTACCAATAAAAAGGCAATTGTACATTGATTCCAACCTACATCTATGGGTAAAAAACGCTTTTTTTTTTTTACATTTTAGTCTTCTTTATATCCATCTGTTGAAGTTTGAAGACTGTTGGACTAAACCTGACAAGCGTAGGAATCAATGCTGCTTTTACGACTCGTATTCTGAAGCAATTGAGCACATTATGAGCCTATATCACTACCAGCAGGATTTAAAAACAAACTCTCTGAAACCTCTTTTTAAGGAAGTGGGTATTAGAACACTTAAATAGGCAACTGAGCACTGTTTTGCAGGAAGGGCGAATACACTAATTGGGCTTGCGGTCAAGTTTATTATATTGATGGTGTTAGGTTTGAAGAATTCAGGGATTCAACAGAAATAGTTTAATGATTTTAATGTCTATTAATGCATTGAGATATGTCAAACAGATTGTGGTGAATGTTGTGGGTACTGTATTGATGCATTAGTGATACTTTTCAATGATTATGAAAATAGGATCACAAGTCAATTTTTAGACAGGATTGATTTAAAAACCATTTAGTAGAATTTACAGAATTGTAATGTTTTTTATGTGTGTAAATTTCAATTGAACTAGTTATAGAGGGGATCGAGGGTGGTTTAGGTGATTTACAGAGATTTTTATTATAAATGATGCAATAAAGATTCATCTACCTACCTACCTACTGGATGGATGTGTACTTGTAATGATACAATGGATGGAGGAAACAGTGCTGGGCAGTGCTGTGAATTTACGCTTAGTACGAGTGCCTGCATTGGCACATTATATGGAGGACCCTGGGTTCCATTTTGAGATGCCCATACCTGCCTGGTGAAGACATGGGGAGGAGAGAAATCCCCCAGACAGATGTGTGTATTGCTGCATTCCTGGGAGCTGGGTGGAGACACACTACAGGGAAAGAAGAGACTCCCTTTAAACCTCAAAAGACTTTTCTTCGATTCAGTGATGAAACACAAGGAAGGGACCTGGACACATCTCATGAAGGAGATGGGGCTGATAAGGGAATCATAAAGAGTAGGGCTGGGGGTCTGTGATTAATCTTTTGATGCACATATCACTGTGGCTGAGATCCAGGTGGGAACTCTGGTCACTCCCATGAATAGTGATGTGGGTCAATCAGCTTCTTCCATATGTCAGGAGAGGCTACTGGTACCTACCTTGCCTAGAAGTTTGGACCGTCGTCCGAGGAAAATACCGAAGCTGTATTTGGTGGGTCAAGCCCGCACAGCGATAGAACTTCCACTGGCCGGCCCCTGAGGACTGTAGAGGACAGTGAGGATGACTACGCTCCTTGATGGCTCCCGT
Organism: Lissotriton helveticus; assembly: GCF_964261635.1. NCBI lineage: Eukaryota > Metazoa > Chordata > Amphibia > Caudata > Salamandridae > Lissotriton > Lissotriton helveticus. The sequence goes on from NC_136064.1 coordinate 81,905,553, forward strand.
CGGGAACTGAAGAAAGGATACCCCTATCTAACCTTCCCGGCTAGGAAAGGCTGACTCACCTCTCTTCGCGAGTTGGTTGCTGCTCCGATCACTGGAGAAGCCGGCAACGCCACCCAAAAGGGAGAGTCTGCACCGCCAGGTGCCGCCCCATGGGATGGGAGCAGCCCAACTTCTCCGAGCAGGATTAGAACTTATTGATGTCCATACTCGGGGTGAGATATAAATTGGGCCTGTTGGGCCCCGGACGGCGCTCCGCTAGAGGTGCTGTGGCACCATAGACACTTTTAACTAATTCCTGAGGAGGCAAAGGAGAACATGTGAGTATGGTAGAATAGTGAGCATTCCCTGGATGCAGCCACAAGTGAATGGGGAATAACTCCAAGCAAGTTACTAGGAAGAGGGGTGGGACAGGGATTTGCCTGACAACTTCTAGTACCCCGACCTCAAGGGGGCTGTGTTATTGCTTGTGCATGTCGGTATTCCGTCACACGTGTAAAGGGTGCACAGACATAATATCGACTCCAAAATATCGTTTGGACAGAATATCGAGGAAAAAATATCGTTTGGACAAAATATCGACTGGACAGAATATCGACAGCCAAAATATCGTTTTTAAGGTAAGTGCAGTAATATCGACTGTAAATAATATAGAAAGTGAAAATATGTAAGTATATACTATAGATAGTAAAATAAATTGTTTTTATTTTTAGGGTTCAGGGTCAGTTTTGGGTTTTTGGGTAAAGGGGTATTTTTAGGGTTCAGAGTCAGTTTTGGGTTTTTGGGTAAAGGGGTATTTTTAGGGTTCAGGGTCAGTTTTCAGTTTTTGGGTAAAGGGGTATTTTTAGGGTTCAGGGTCAGTTTTCAGTTTTTGGGTAAAGGGGTATTTTTAGGGTTCAGGGTCAGTTTTCAGTTTTTGGGTAAAGGGGTATTTTTAGGGTTCAGGGTCAGTTTTCAGTTTTTGGGTAAAGGGGTATTTTTAGGGTTCAGGGTCAGTTTTCAGTTTTTGGGTAAAGGGGTATTTTTAGGGTTCAGGGTCAGTTTTCAGTTTTTGGGTAAAGGGGTATTTTTAGGGTTCAGAGTCAGTTTTCAGTTTTTGGGTAAAGGGGTATTTTTAGGGTTCAGGGTCAGTTTTCAGTTTTTGGGTATTATTTTATTATATTTTATTACTATATATATATGTTTAATAAATATGAAATAAAAAAATATTTATTTAACTTTCATTAATTATTTAATTATTATAAGTTAATTTAAGTAATTTTAAGTATATTTTAGTAATTAATTATTAATATTAATTTAATTTAACACTGTTTTTAGTAAATACGATATTTTTTACAACTATATTTTTGTAAACGATATTTTGTACTCGATATTTTTGTACTTACCTGTTTGTACATACAAACTCGATATTTTTGCTGTAGATATTTTTTCCTCGATATTTTGGGTAGTCGATATTTTGGTAGTCGATATTCTTTCAGTGATCCGTGTAAAGTTAGGAATAACCCTATAAAAGCAAGTTTCTGACTGACATTGATTTATTGTTTGTACTGTTTGCACTTTGATTTATGCTCACTTACATTTAACTACACTCCCCCCCCCTCCAAAGAGGAAGCCTTTGCCCCAGGACTCTCTGAAAGGGGTTCTGACAGAGGACCCTATAGTTTGTCAAAGAGGATGACAGGTAGGAGGTAAACCATTTTACAGCTGTACATTAGATGCTCATGATTCTGTGAGCACCCTTCCGCCACGTCAAGTTGCCAACAGTTTGAGAAACCAATGCTCTCCAAAGTCAGCGATCCTGAGGACATCGTCCTCTACCTGAGTGACTGCAGTTTCATTTTCTGTGTGTATTCCAAATCTCAACTTTTAAAAGTTTCTAGGAAGCTCCGGAGATCCTGGTGCTCTTGGAGTTGATTGAAATTTCTTTCTCTAGTATTTATCTAAGAAGTTGAAGGTGGGTGATAGGGCAGTAGTTGGAGCGCTCATCCGAGTAACATTTACATATTTTTAGAGGGAGGTGGAATTTGCTCACTTCTGGTGATATAGGAATGGAGCGTTTGAGAATGCAAGGACTTTATAGAATGTATAAGAGGTGCAAAGTCCTGATGGGATTGAGATGTGAGGATGGAGGAGGGGATAACCGCAGCAGCAAGGGAGGTTGCCTCAACTGTGATAGTACTGTGTCGAAGAATAGTTGGTTATAAGTGAGAAAGAGTGCCAGGCAAAAACAAGACAAAGAGCGATAGAGAGATCCTCTATATTCGTTGTAAGTTACATTTTCAGAATGACCTACATCTATTCCTGAATTTCCATGTACTTGATGATTTCTGGTTGAATTTGGATTCTAGTAAACTCAGTTGAGTGAGTCTGGTTTTTTAGAGTGTTCCATTGTTTGATATGTTTTGTTGTGCCTTGGATTGAAGTGTGTTCCTTTGTTGTAAAATATAAACTTTAATAATAGGACACCATTTTCTCTGATGAAGTATGGTTTGGTGTTGGTTGCTTGAATGCCACTATATTTGATGATGCCTAGTTGGTATTTTCATTGCGTAGTACGTGCTCCAAATAATCTCCAAATGGCTCAGCACAAGCACCAGGAAAACAGTTACTCAAGCCCTTATCAGCAGCTGTCTGGACTATGGAAACGCACTGTACACAGGGACCTCCAGCAAACTCATAAGAAGGCTCGAGACGATCCAGAACGCAGCAGCCAGACTGATCCTCAACCTGCCCAAAAGGACCCACATCACCCAGCACCTGAGAGACCTCCACTGGCTCCCCATCCAGAAAAGATACCAATCAAACTACTGACACACACTTACAAAACTCTACGCGACCGAAGACCAGCATACATGAACCACCCCATGAACTTCCACTAACCATCCAAAACCCTTCACTCTGCGTCCCTCACCCTGGCAGAGACTCCGTGCATCCGCAGTAGCTACAACAGAGGCCACTCTTTCTCCCACCTCACCGCCAACTCCTGGAATACCCTCCACCTTCGAACATCTCCCTCACTGTTGGACTTCAGGAGGAAACTCAAGACCTGGCTCTTCGACTAGACCAGCATCAAAGCACCTGGATACCCTCACAGGTGATAAGCAACGGTCTACAAGTAGTGATTGATTGATTGACAGAGTCCCTTTTGTAGAGCAGATTCTATTTCACTAGGCCTTGACTCCTTTTTAAATGAAGTATGGTTGGTTTTGGAATTAATTGTGTTTTGGAATCGTGTGCTTCCTTGTTCGATGATGTCTGATTTAGTTTAGATTCCACATTTACCCTTTGTTTGATGACATTTGGTTGGTTCTGGATTTCTCTTGGATAAAATATGATGGTGCTTTGGATGGCTCATTTCCCCTTTATCAATTTGTCTGTTGCTGTTTATTTGGTTTTGGATTCTTAAGTGCCTCTTTATTTGAAAGTATGTGACCGGATTTCACAATATTCTTTTGTTTAATGATGCTTGGTTGGATTTTAATTCTAGACTAATTTCTGAGTTTTATAACTTCTATTTGGATGTTGCATTCTACAAAGCCCCTTTATTTGATGATGTACAGATGGTATTTGTATTCTGGAGCACCCCTTTGTTTGATATTGTCAGACTGACTGTTAGATTACTCAAGGCACCTCTGTTTAATGGTGTTTGTTTTTGGATTCCAGAGTTTCTCTTTGTTTGATAGCCTTTAATTGGGCTTTGGATCCACATTATGCCTTTATTGATGTTGTTTGGTTGTTTTTTATTCCAGAGTGCCGTTCTTGCTGCTGACGTCTGATGGGGTGTTGGATTCCAAGATGCCCTTTTATTTAAAGCTGCTTGGTTGGATTTCTAATCTAGACCTCCCCTTTGTTTGAAGCTGTTTTACTGAGCTTCGAATGTGCCATGTCCTTTTGTTTGTTTGGACGATATCTTATTGGGCTTTCGACTCCAGAAACCACATTGTTTGATAATGTCTGGTTGGGTTTTAAGAGGCAGATTTACAAGGCCTTTGCGCCTCTTTTGCGTAATTTTTAACATGGGAAAAGTGATGCAAAAGTGGCGCAGGGGCCTTGTAAATAAGCTCCTAAGTATCTATCACTGTGTGTAGGATTCTCCTTTAAATTACCTGCTCATAACCCCTGAACCTAGTCTACAATTCAAGAAGGTTTTCTGATCTCACTATAGAGCCCCCTGCTTCTGTGATGGACTCACATCTGGCCGGAATCCCTGGCTCTCAGGACTCACGATCCCTCATTTCTTGTCTACCAGAGACCAATGACAGCCCTCACACCTCTTTACATGAGACAAGGCACCGAGGCAGGAATTATTGAAGATTTTAGCCCTCATGCAGTGCAGATGTAATGAGGATGTTGGTACTTTTCCTTTTCTCTCACTGTCATTCATAATGGAAACACTTGTCAATATTCTAAAGAACCACCCCTTTCTCTTGTATGTCCAGGCCCCTTTCAGCAAAGCCTTCTTGATGAGTATGGGGGGAGAGTGTTATCTGTGAGTCAATATCTGTGTTTATGATTAAGGCTCCCTGTTTCCGTTTTTACTGATTTTTACAAATAAATACAGACAGAAAACATTCGTTTTCTTGTCTGTATTTATTTTTAAATGTGGATAAAAATGGAAATTGTGTTGCTTTTTGAGTAATTCTAAATACTGTCTGCCAAGACTGCCAGGCCAATAGATGTGTGGATTGATAGATAAGGGTGTTAAAAATAATTGAATTTTGGTAAAGAGGCTTCAATAGCAGTAGATTTGCACAAGGTTGATACTGAATATTGCATATTTTCATATAAGTGCACTAATATATCCTCTGCGGGTGTTCACAGCACTGAAACCTGGCAGGCATTCAAGAATGAGTACTTATTTATCAGTTAAATAAATGTGCAAGTATACAAATTTCAGCGTAATTTTTGCACAAATCCCAAAATAAATATGGATAAATACAGATAGAATTAGCAAACAATAAATAAATATAAATACAAACGGAAACGGCAAAAAAATAAATACCATAAAACCGGGAGCCCTATTTATAATTCCCATTGAAATAAATGAGATTTCATTTAATGATATACAATAATCAACTGCAATTGACTAAGATGGTGACCAAAAGGTTTGGAGCTCGCTACTGTCCCCAGAGACCACATAATCTTCTTGGAACATCTCTGCTTCGCCCACACTTCGACATTTGTATAAATGCTCTGTCTGATCAAATTGTCCCTGTCCATTCGCAAAGTGATCCCAGACTCTGGATTTTCTCCAATTTCCTGTAGAAATCTGTTATTTTTCCTCTCTACTGTATGTTTCGTTAACATCTCCTGGCTCAGAGACAACACAATGACACTCCGGGGCCCAAACATGGAGCCAAGTCCACAAATCTTGGCGCTGCGTCCATTCTGAAGAGCCATTCCAACATTGGATTAAGACGCAGCGGAGAAAGTGCCTTGAAACCCAAGCCGCCATCGCTGCTCGCGTCCCAGGCTGTGGAGACAGCAGAGGTTTGCGCCTTCTGAACTCTCTCGTCTTCCGTCACTATTTTCCATCCCATTGCAAAAATGCAATAATAAAATCCTCAGTCTTAGAGCGGTCCGGTGGGATTTGAGGTTGGGCCAAGGAGGTTGTGGAGAGGGGAAAATGAGGAGGCTGCAGAAGACGCTGCTCCAGCTGAAACCGGAACCAGCTCAACTTCAGGCCAGAAGGCTCTGGTCCCAGTGTCTGTTACAGGCAATTGCTGCCTCATGTTCCCCAGATGCTCTTGGTAGCATCACTTGCTGTCTCAGGACAGAAGGTCTGCCAGTTCTTGCCTTGTCAACACTCCAGGGGCCATAGTATCAAGAACGGCAATAACATCATCGCTGCTTTAGCGGCAGGAAAGTGCTACTAGAGCGGCGATAATGGGCTTGATAATATGCCCTTGTTAATTCTCATAGAAGCCCAGGTTCTGGTGTGAAGGACATCGCCATTCTTGCTAATATGGTCCCTGGTCTGCAACAACTAATAATATCCTCTTAGAGAGAAGATGCAACAGTGTTGATGATTCCCAGTGGATTCCTTTGGGGCTCATGCAGGAGAACTAGGAAATCCACAGAGGCTGCCTTTAGAAAGTTTCTGTGCTTTTAAGAGTCACTGGGCAGCGTAAAATATTGGAACCCCATTTGTAAAGAGCAAATTTTGATTCACGGAATTAGGATTTGTGAATATTTGCTATTGCGAATCAACAGATTCATTTGAAAAGTCACACCTTTCAGGCACACCTGGTTTAGGGAGGTCGAGGAAAGGAAGTGGATGTTTGCATGCAAGTTGTCATACATACTATGGCCCCGATTATAAGTCTGGTGGTCCACGGACTGCCAGACTCACGAGGTGCGTCAGTGGTGGTCTGTGACCGCCCTATTAAGAGTCGAGCGATGGGGCCACCACAGCTCCGATGCAGCCACCAGAGAACCATCATTCCCTGGTTGTGTTGTGGCGGTCAGGAGGCAGTAATATGTTGGCGGGACCACCGTGGTCCTGCCAAGCATATTACGAGTTTTCTCTCCGCTGGCGGCATCATGGAGGTTCCTCCTCCAAAAAACACAGTGGCGGAGAGGAAACAAAGTTTGACTTCTCCGCATGGGGATGCACACAGTGTGGTACAACATGCGCTCCCCAGTGTGCATGCACCCCAGTTCCTGCGCGGCATGGAATTTTCGGTCAATGCCAAGCAGGAACTGTTTATGACTTTCTCATTGTGCTGCTCATTTTTAGAGGCACCCCCATGGGAACACCAAAAACCAGCCTGTCAGACGGAAGGAAACTCCTCATCTGGCGGGTGGTCTGACCACAGCTTTGGCGGTGCAGTGGCGGGGAGGCCCCGGCATGGCACAGCCAAAGTCATAATCGGGCCCTTAAAGGCCTTATCTGAACTTTATGGGCATTCACGAAAGTTTACAATTACTTTTCCCGCTCTGATATTCACACAAAAACTACTGCAGAGGTCAGGAGCAAGCATGGTGTGGGTGGGAGTCGGAGGGGACACCCACATATTTATTATCGGCGAGGAGGATGGTATTTCTCCAAGGGGAAAATATCTTCTCTACCTTTACATATTCAAATATAGGTTTGCACCTCATTTACTCGTGCAGATGTCGACCGAGTGAAAAATCCGCGTAAGCCTGTTGGACTCTACTGGAGTACCCTTGGAGATCTGACTCTGGTGATATACAACTTCGACCATGGTTATCATCACGGATAGATGCTGAGATGCTCATAGGATGCTTTGATGAAGTCTTATAAGAGGGATTTTGTATGGTAACATGTATGTATGTTTCCATGTGGATTTGTTGAGCATGATCCTAGCTGCGAACAACAGAGCGACATATCAATACGGAACGTCAGATATATTCTTGTGGTGGCAGAAAGTGAGGGCACTAGAGATAGAGGGAGAGGTGTGGCACAGCAGCCAGAGTAGTTGACTCCAGAGCATGGGGCTCACGGTTCTATTTCCGGCTCTGGTGGCAGCTCAGCCCAGCACCATGTGACTCTGGGCAATAGCTCACTTAGTCAATGGCCCCCAGCGTCTTGAGACCCTTAGGGGTGAGTAGTTTGCACTTTACAAATACCGGGTTATAGGTAATGAGGGATATAGGAAGGGCCAGAGAGGAGCTAGAAGTCCTCAGCTGGGGTTTACTAAAATAGAGGGGAGAACCAGGGGCAGGAAATAAAGATGGGTCATCCTGAGGGAGAACCAGGCATGATACAGGGAGAGATTGTCCTGAGGGAGAACCAGGGCATGATACAGGGAGGATCATCCAGAGTGAGAACCAGGGGCAGGATACAGGGATGGGCCATCCTGAGGGTCAATCTACGGACATGATATAGGGAGGGAACATCCTGAGGGACAATGTTTAAGCATGATACATGGAGGGATACAGGGATGGATTATTCTGGGGGACAGTCTACAGTTGTGAAACACGGAGGGATCATCCTGAGGGGAAACCTAGGTGAATGCTACAAGGAGGGATCATACTGAAGGAGAACCTAGGAGCAGTATACAAGGAAGTATCATCCTTAAGGAGAACCTAGGGGCAGGCTAAATGGAGGTATCATCCTTAAGGAGAACCTAGGGGCATGAAACACAGAGGGATCATCCTGAGGGTAAGCCTCGAGACATGATACAGGAAGGAATCATCCTAAGGGACAATCAACAGGTACGATGCAGGGAGGGTTCATCCTGAGGGAGAACCTGGAGATTTGATACAGGGAAGGATCATCCTGAAGAAGAGCCTAGGGAAATGCTAAAAGGAGGGATCATACTGACGGAGAAGCTAAGGGAGGGATCATACTGACCTTCTGCAGACCACCCTGGAGTCCGAAGACATGGGTGTATTGGTATATGGTCAAAATATCGAGTCCAAAATATTAATTAACACAAATATCGACTCCAAAATATAGAATGGACAAAATATTGAATGGACAGAATATAGACATCAAAAATATTGTTTTTAAGGTAAGTAATGTAATATCGATTTTAAAAATATAGAAAGTCAAAATATCGAAGTACATAAAATAGATTATTAAAAATATCGAATTTTTAATAATACAGATTTTTTTAAAGTGTTTTGTACGTTAGTATATGTGTGAAAAGTGTATATTTTTTTGTAATTTATTTTAAGTAATCAATTTTATGTTATTTAATTTTTGCATAATTTAATTCTGTAGCGGGTTGTGGGTTTATAGGGGAATAGGGTGGGAAGTAATTTAATTATAAGTAATTAAATATGTTAATTAATTTATTGGTATTTATTTTGAATACATTGTTAATTAATTTTTAATTGGTAATTAATTAATTCTTAATTGATAATTATTTTTTATTAATTGATAATTATGTGAATAATATTAATTTATTTTCTGTAGCGGGATGTGGGTTTATAGGGGAATAGGGTGGGAAGTAATTTAATTATAATTAATTAAATGTGTTAATTTATTTATTGGTATTTATTTTGAATAAATTGTTAATTAATTTGTATTAATTGATTAATTGATAATTATGTGAATTATATTAATTTATTTTCACTAGAGTGGGAATAGTAAAATGTACCCCTATGCTATCCAACGCTTTCCCTACTGTTGCACTCACTGGAGTGGGAATAGTCATTTTTACCCCTATGCTATCCAACGCTTTCCCTACTGTTGCACTCTCTGGAGTGGGAATAGTAATTTTTACCCCTACGCTATCCAACGCTTTCCATACTGTTGCACTCTCTGGAGTGGGAATAGTAATTTTTATCCCTACGCTATCCAGCGCTTTCCCTACTGTTGCACTCTCTGGAGTGGGAATAGTAATTTTTACCCCTACGCTATCCAACGCCTTCCCTACTGTTGCACTCTCTGGAGTGGGAATAGCAATTTTTACCCCTACGCTATCCAACGCTTTCCCTACTGTTGCACTCACTGGAGTGGGAATAGTCATTTTTAACCCTACGCTATCCAACGCTTTCCCTACTGTTGCACTCTCTGGAGTGGGAATAGTAATTATTACCCCTACGCTGTCCAACGCTTTCCCTACTGTTGCACTCTCATGGAGAGGGAATAGTAATTTTTACCCCTACGCTATCAAACGCTTTCCCTACTGTTGCACTCTCTGGAGTGGGAATAGTAATTTTTACCCCTACGCTATCCAACGCTTTCCCTACTGTTGCACTCTCTGGAGTGGGAATAGTAATTTTTACCCCTACGCTATCCAACGCTTTCCCAACTGGTGCACTCTTTGGAGCGGGAATAATAAGTTAAATTAATTATTTAATAATTTTAAGGTAATTTAAGTATTTTTAAGTATATTTTAGCTATTTCTTTTTAATATTTCTTTAATTTTACATTATTTTTAAGAAATTTGATATTTTTACAAAGTATATATTTTTAAACGATATTTTGGATTCTATATTTTGGTACTTACCTGTTTGTAGATAGGAATTCGATATTTTGTCTGTCGATATTTTGGCATAGATATTTTGGGTAGTCTATATTTTGTCCCTCGATATTTAGTCAGTGATCCGGGTGTAATAACTGGTGAATTTCATGCAGATGGAATTCATCATTCCATTAGAAGTCCCTAAAATCAGATAGTAGACGGGGTACCACTTTCTATGCGACTTTATCCTACAAGCATGTATAAGGCAATTACTCAAAGTTATTGATCAGAGCTAAATTGTTTTATAATATGTACAATATATCAATAACATTTGAATTTCATTCACTTTGAGTACATTGTAAATAATGTGGCTATAAAGAAGACGCATCGTATGTCTAATATCACAAAAATATATTTCTACGCACTTCATGCAGATGCCTGTGTGTGTGTGCTATGAGAAACAGCAAATATATACACAAAAAGCCAAGAATAACAAGTCAAGAGTAAACAAGTCAACACAACACTATTCACATTTTGCGGCAGGTTTACTAATTTTCTCACACTGCTCTGCTGCAATCGAATTTGCAAGCAGACAAATCAGTGTAGAGACTATGGGCCCCATTAGGATGGCAGGTGGATCGCCCCTGCCGGGCTGGCGGTAGCCACCCCTGGTCCGGCGGGGTTGATCCGCCCGCCATCCATAGCTAAAAGACCCCCGCCATATTAGGATGGCTGGGGGGTTTGCGGCGGACGGAAAGATCGTCCGGCACTTTTCCGCCGGTCGACTCATCGACCAGGCGGAAAACATGTTTAATATGGTGGCAGTGTCTGCCATATTAGGATGATGGCTATCAGCCTTTCCATGGCGGTGCTGCCGCCATGGGAAGGCATGCAGACTTTACTTTTGGGGGCCCGTTGCGGGTCCCCGGGGTGTTAGGGGGTGGGGAGTGCACTTGGGGGGTACCTGTGGTACCCCCTACATTGGCGTGCCTGTCACCCTGAGCATGCCAATGCACAACGTGCATTCCCAGCATTGTGGCGGGCGGTGCAGTTATTTAAGTAATAATTAATTTACAATTCATTATTAATTTATTAGTATTTATGTGTTTTATTACTTAATATGTTAATTGTGTTGTAATCTTTTATTTTAGATATATGTTCAATGTGGGCTGCTATGTATGTGGGAGTATAGTGTGGGAATTGAATGAAATACATATTGAATTAAAAATAATGTTTATTATTTTTTTTTAATGTATAATGATGTATATTGTATATTTTAAATTGTATATTTAATTTTGTGTTAATAGTTTCATAATTGTATTAAATTAAGACTTGTATTAAAAAATGGTTTGTGTGTGCAGTGAAGTACTTTCCCTACTGTTGTATCGACTGGAGTGGGAACAGTAAAATGTACCCCTTCAGAGTCCAATGCTTTCCCTACTTTTGCACAGACTGGAGTGGGAATAGTAAATTTCAAAGCTTCTGTGTCCAATGCTTTCCCTACTGTTGCACAGACTGGAGTGGGAATAGTAAATGTTACCCCTCCTGAGTCCAACGCTTTCGCTACTGTTGCACAGACTGGAGTGGTAATTGTAAATGTTACCCCCTCTGAGTCCAACGCTTTCCTTGCTGTTACACCGATTGGAGTGCAGATAGGGAATTTTAATCCTCCTGAGTCCAACGCTTTTTGTACTGTTGCACCGACTGGAGTGGGAACAGTAAATTTTACCCCTCCTGAATCCTACGCTTTCCCAATGTTGCATTGATTGGAGTTAGAAAAGTACATTTCAAACCTTCTGAGTCCCAGGCTTTCCCTACTGTTGCACCAACATTTTACCTCCTCAGTCCAATTGCTTTCACTATTTCACTATTGTTGTAGAGGGAATGGTAAATGTTTCCCCTCTTGAGTCTAGTGCTTTTTCCACTGTTGCACGGACTGATGGAGGAATACTGTGGCCTTCATTACGATGTTGGGCGGACTTGCATCCGCCCAACACGCTGGTAGTGAAGAAACCACCGTTCCATAGGTCGGCGGTTCCGACACCCTAATTTGGATGCGACTGCACATCGTGCGGTCGGAAACATCCATTTTCCAATGGGAGCATGTGTGGCTCCGCTGAAACCGCCCGCAGCACAATCTCCCATTAAAAAATAGAAGTTTCTAAACATCCCTCTACCGTGTGGCAGGCCCCCCAGCCCAAATGCTGAGGGCCATGAGGTGTGGGGGACCTACCAAGGCCCCCAACGTCAGTTTCTTACAGCCAATCCATGTCGGAAAGACTGTCAGAAACCGACATTGTATTCCCGACGTTGGAGACGAGCCTGGCTCCGCCATCATTGAAGGAAATACTATTACGCTCCTCTTCCGACGGGCTCACAGAGGCCATCAGAAGAGGAGCAGAATCCCCTTGAGGTTTTCCTCCAACCGCTGTCATCAAAATACGGTAGTCGAAGGGAAAACTCAGGATGTTGGGCCCGATATGTAGAATTTAAAAGTTTTGTTAATATTGTTTAACATTATATTATTATTATGTTTTTGTGTATTTAACATTATTTTTGTGTATAGTAATTTTTGTAACATATTTTTTGTATATCGTTTGCTTGTTTATGTGTGATGAAATTGGTATTTTTAAAAAATGTTTTCAGTTTATTTGTTACATTTTTTAATTTATTGTGTATATCTATCTATGTGTCTATATATATACATATATATATATAATTATATTTATATACATATAACTATATATACTTGTTATTTCGTTAAAAAAAGTTGAAAATTATTATATGAATTACAATTCGTTTTTTAATAACAGTTTTACATTATTTGTGTGCACATAAACTTACACACATACATGTATATGTGTGTGTGTTTGAATAAGTATATATTTATATATATTTTTATATATTATTTAAATATATTTCATCTACATCATATTACTGTTACATGTTGATATATTTAATATTTACTGTATTTGACTATATATACATATATATATATCTTAAAAAACAATATTTTTGTATATATTTTTAGATACTAGTGAAAAAAACATTTTTCCCAGTATTTTTGTACTTTCCTTTATATGCATAGGAAAATGATATTTATGTGATCAATATTTTTGGCACAATATTTCTGTAGCACAATATTAAGGTCTTCCTGTGTAAGTGAACACGTAGAGCCATTTCTACTAGGATTGGCCAGCTGCTGCTATGCCCTCCTGTGCTGGAGTAATAACATTACACATTACACAGCTCTTCGTCTAACAGAGATTAACTCTCCTAACACCAATCACTGCCGGATCGGTTTAAAGAATATTTCCTTTCTGGGCACCCGCCTGAGGCGTATTTGATCTGCAGCCCCTGACGACCTTCCCTTCCATAACTCCGTGGATCCCTGTGGAAAGGTCAGCCCATAGCACACCAGATGCCCAGGCTGCTGGCGCAGGACGCCTCTTAGTTTCCATCTTGAACAATTACCAAATGAAGAGACGGGCTCTGAAGGCAGGAAGACAAGAACAGAGTTTTTATTGCTCATGAGGAGAGCATGTCATTTCGGACACTCTCATGGTGTCTTCAGGAGGTGCTCTAACAAGTTTCTCTGAGGCTTCGTCTTTTATACACAGGTTTGTGGCACACAGGCATCCTTTATTACAATCAAGACATTGTGAAGTACGAAGATATTCCAACACGTGGCTACAGTAGGGGCCCTTATCCTCCATACAATAGGAGGGGGCTGTCACGCAGCTGAGTGTTCTGCTGATTCCTTTGGAATGTGTGCTCCTGATCGAATCTCGGGGGGTGGGGAGGTCATGATCAATAGTGGCTCTTTTTAAGAGAGGCGAGTGCATACAGTAGTGGGCAATAAACTGTATCCTCAGGCTAAGGGGTGACCAGCGGTCCATGTAGACAATTAGGTTCAGAGGAAGAGGTCATCAAAGGAGGGGTATTCATGGAGGGAAAGGAGGTGTTGGTCAGGCGCGGGGTGCGATTCTTAGAGACAGAGTCATGCGGGAGGGGAGGGCGCATGACTTGTGCATGTGAGAGCGGGGGCAGTCAGGGTGCATGGGGGAAGCTTGCAGGGTCAAGGAAGGGCGCTGGTGATCGATCGCAAACAGAGAGACCACGGTACCTAAAATGGCTGTTGTATATATGTGTGCATGGGTCTATGCTGGCGGGGTAACACAGTCAGTGTTTTGCAATGTCCATTCTGCTTACGACAAGAGGTACAGTGAACACAAATGAACGCCGCTTATGTACACATACATTGCCATTTTCAACAGTCGCCGCTTTTTTACATAAGCAAGTTCAATTTCTACCTAGTCGATGCTATAGGCAGAATGCAATACATGTTAATTTACATTTGTTGGGTTCTTCATACAAGCCTAGAGATCGGCATAATATTTAGTCGGTGTAGAATCAAGTTCAGACTTTTTCTCCGGTGACATTAATCAAGAGTAATCTGATACCTTCGGGTCTTATCAGTGCTTTGGAAAGCTAGATACATGGGTGACCGATGAAACATTTGTGAAAGCAAAAAATTGAGGGAGGAATGCAATTTTGATGTAAACAACTAGTCAAGGGGTGGGTAGAAAGTTCTGGAAAAAGGGAAAGGGTCTTTGTCGCAATGTCTTTTAACAGAGTCCGTCTTCTTTTGTTGGCGCTGCTGAGCACCGGCGGTGGAGCTATAGGTCCATCTCGGAATCATCCTTACATGTTGCAGGGTGCGATCAGTCCTCTGCTGTTAGATCACAGTCCTGTTTCCTAACTTATTTTCTTAGGGGTGCCTTATGCTGGGCACCTGCGTGTCTTTCTTCTTTCGTGGCAAAACCTAATTCTATAGTCAAAGTTTGTGCGAAAAGGGTGAGTTTGTTGAATAATCTAGGGAAGAGAGGGCGGAGTGGGATCAGATCTTTGAGCACATCAAGGGACCAAAAGGAGCAAAGGATAACGAGCAGGCAGGCCCATCGGTCGGGCTCAAAAAGGACGAGGACTTCAGGCACGAGTGGGGCAGCAAATCGAGGGCTTCAAGGCAGCCCTTTATTCCTTAATCTGCCGAGTTTGAGAGTGATGCCTCCTCCCGCGTCTCGTTGCTCGGTGGCTCCACCTTTGGTCGCGGTCACACGTGCTTCATGCTCTGTGGCCAGGCCGTGCGTCACGTCCAGCTCCTCTCCTCCGGTGATTGTATCTTTGAATGAGTACAGAAAAACAAGTTTTAGGAAAACTGGTAGGAGAAGACATTTATACATTTCAATTCCGTCCCCAATCCTATGTAGGTGGGGAAAAAGTTCATCGGTCATAGTCAGAAGTCGTCACGTATGGAGTCTGTAGGAGTGCATTGCCATGGAATTCATAACCCTGTTCGGCGCTCATTCGTGACGTACGTGGAGAGAAATTTGGACCTTTATACACAGTGTATTATAAAAACTCAAAATCGAGTCCTTATGTAGAGACTCGCCCTTCCCTTTAACCCAAGTATCGACAATCTTACATTTCCCTTCGGGGTCGGCTAACTCTTGTAAGCAGGGGCGTTATCGTCATTAAGAAGGGGGAGGGGGCAGATGTAAAACATGCTTTTCTTGGGGAGTGGCCGTTAGTCAAGGTCATAAATTTCGCTTTCGAGGGTAGATGACATGAAACTGGGGTTAATCGGGGGAAACGGGGACGCTTTGGAAAAGGAGCTGGGGTCGATCGGGAGAAGTGGGGTACTCTGGACATCCGCACTTAAGTGTAGAGGAGCGAAGTAATCTGTGAATCGGGAATTGCATTTTTAGCGAACCGAGAAACAGAAGGCCATTGACGTTATAGTCCCCCCATAAAAGGCCAGATTAGGGGACGTTAGTCGTCTGACCCGTCCTTTCTTTCATGACCAACTCGGGTCCTATAGTTTTGCAGAAAGGAGAGGTAGTAATATGGCAAGTCACAGTCGTTTTAGTTCCTGTCAATTTTTCCAAACACCTTTGTGTTCGAGGAGACCCAATTAGGTGTTGTGCCGGGGGCACAACGTTACCATACAAGGAAAGAGGGAACAGGGGGGGGCTTTAGAGAGTGAGAGAGAGAGAGAGAGAGAGAGAGAGAGAGAGAGAGAGAGATTGCACTCTAAATGGTCCATTCTGTACACGCATGACATGGAGCGAGAGAGAGAGGGAGAGAGAGAGAGAGGAAGACGTGTACAATAATGGGCCATTCAGCGCACACACAACACAGAACAACAGGGATTAAGTACTACGGAAACACAGGCAGAGGGATGACGTAGATCCATGCATCACGTATACACAAACTTAGACGGGGAAGACAGTACATGGATTATGTACAAAAATCCAAGACAAAACATAGAACAGTTATTGGCCAAAATTATCTTTTCCTGTATGCTGCGCATCCTTAGCATCCTAAGCTCTTTTTACCTTTTTCTTCTCTTTTAACCGTCGGCTGCCTTTACTGGTGGCTTTGATTGTACACACTTACGCCTTTGGCAATTGGTCATGAACTAACCTGATCGGGCTAATGCTCACGGTGGTATTTTCGAGTTATTTTAGTAAATGTGTTTCTAGGCTGAGACAACAGTTGGTGTCGATTGGAGAATAATGGGGCAGCTTTGAGTTACATGTCTATGAGGATGCGAAAAAAGGAGGTAGTAGGTTTTTAAATATTGGCAATATTCCTAGTCCTCCCGGCGGAGGATACTTGTGTAAACCTTACCTCGGAATATTCCTTAAACTTTCCTTATTTAGTTAAACGTAGGAATATATTCATTATTGTATGTCATTTTTGGTTGCATTATTTGGGGTACCAAGCGACGTCATATTTCGTAGTTCCCGCTTCAGGCTGTCCTCCCAGGCGCTAAGTTCAGGGAGAAAAATAGTCATGGTTTGCTTGTTGCGGTTAGGTACCATAATCAAACCCTTTTTCCCGTCTCTTCGTCCGCTAGATCACTGTTTTCAGACATTAATCGATATTTCGATGTGACCTGCAGAGAGAGGGAAAAAAGAAGGGTGGGGGGACAGGGGCTACATTGATAGACACATTAGCGTGCATAAACCCAGAAAGGCTTTTACTTACTGCATACTCGGCCTATCTCCACGGGATATAGTCCCTGCCAATTGGGCGTTCAAGCCCAGGTGGACCGTTAGTGTGACTCTTCTTATACAGGTAGCATGTAAAGTATAGGCTAAATACCGGGATCTTTAGCGGTTGCTTTGGCTGTACAAAAATGTGCAAGGTACATACAACAAAAACCTGGACTATTCATATTTGCACTATTTCTGTGTACTATACGTTTTAACTCTTTAACTAATCGAGCTGAGCCATTTCACCTGTATTTTAGTTATATCGGAAATAGTGGTCATTCATTTGAAACTTATCAACTTACGCGTGACAACTACGTTTGCTTTTTCCAAAAAATCTTTAATAAGAATGTCGGTGTACAAATACGGGCCTACAACCCCGTGGGCCGGCCACGGAGCAGGCTGGAACTGTAGAAGTGGGGATACTTTATTAGCGGAAAACTTAATAGAGTCGGTGGTCGTTAATTTCATAAAAAGTGCGCCAAGTGCAATAAAAATCATATCGAATCTTTTAGTGTGAGCAAGTATCATAAGCATTGAAATTCGAACCTTTAATAATCATGATGAACCTGGGGAGGTGGGAGGGGCTCGTTCGCGCCGCCTCTCCCTCCCGGTGCATCCCACGGCGTCTCGCTTGACATTTGTTATGGCCGGACCAGGCGATGAGGACGAGGGGGGGGGGTCGGAGGCATGTGCAAGACATCCCCCCCCCAGTGTTGTCGCAGCCATTATTAAAGAAGTGGCGCCTAGTACGTTTTGGGCCGGGCCTCCGGTTGATGGCGGCCGGACGCTCTTCGCTCTGACCCCAGGAACGGGTCCCTTGGTTCATCCGGTGGGGCAGACCTTGGCGCGTGGTGCCACCTTCGGGCTATTTGCGCAGTGGCCTCTCCACCCCCAGGCCTCTTAGGGAAGCTGGTCCAGACTGTCTGAGAGAGAGAGGGTCGAGGACATGGACATCCCCCCCCCTGCAACTCCCCAGTGTTGTCGTAGCCGCCACCGCGGCCGGATCACGTCGGCCTCGGCCTCTCCTCAGGCCCACCCCATGTGATGATCTCCGGCCGACGGTTGGCAGCAAGACCCGCCCTACATGTATTGAAGATCTCGTCTTCCGGCTGGGCGTGGCCGCAAACCTGTTGTACTTTGGGGGTTTCCAGAATGGGGGCGGATGTCTGCTGACTTGTGTCTTTCCCAGGTTGCCGTTATTGGGGCGTGGCAGGCGGTGGGACAGACATGTTTGGAGCAGCGAGGGGCGATGAAGCCTCGTTGCCTCGTGGCCGTCGCAATGTCAAGCTTGGCTTCTCTTATCGTTTTCAGGTTTCTTATTACGGGCTTATTTCTAACGTTTCTTGTTTCTAGGACAATCATATGTTTTATCATTAAGTATTGTTATCGTTGCCTTATTCGTTATTTAATAAAAATTTTCATCAGTGGCCTACTGATTTCGTTTTCCTATTCTTTTCTTTCTAGTTTGTTTCGTGCTAAAGTTTCTGTTAACAGGATTCAGTGATCACTTCGTTATTATTGCATATGTCCTTTTTCACTAGGGGTGCTCTCTGGTCGGGCCAGATGACCTACCTCTAGTAAATGGTCCGGGTGGAACTGGTTTATCAATCAGTGGGGAGTAGATAGGCATGACAGATTACAACGGGGGACAAAGGTCCGCATTACCCACCCTTCACTACTTGCAAAGACTAGACAGAGTATTTCTTTTCTATGCCATTTGCAAACAGAGAATACCTCCAAAGAGAACCAATTCCGAACAATCAATGTTCGGATAAACAATCAATCAATGAGGAATGAAATAGGCACGACGGATTACAATGGGGGCAAAAACCTGCGTTACCTACCCTTCACTATCTGCAAAGGGAGAGAGAATATTCCTATTCTTCCCCGTTTGTAGGCAGAGAAGATCCTTGAGAGAACCAACTTCGAGCAATTCAATGCTCGATCAAACAATCAATCAATGGGGAGAAAAAAATAGGTATGACGGATTACAATGGGGACAAAAGTCTGCATTACCTATCTTTCACTATCTGCAAAGGGAGACAGAATATTCCTATTCGTCCCCGTTTGTAGACAGGGAATATCTCAAAAAGCAATAATCGATAAAAACCGATTAACAAACAATCAATGGGGAAAAAAGATAGGCATGACGGATTACAATGGGGACAAAAGTCTGCATTACCTATCCTTCACTATCTGCAAAGGGAGACAGACGTTCCTATCTGTCGCTGTTTGCAGACAGAGAATGTCTCCAAGAGAACCAATACTTCAAGTAGCACCCAAGGCTAAATGAACCAATCAATGAACAATACCAGTATCTAAATACCGTTTCCAATATCAACAATCAATCAATCAATCAGATGGATAAAGCCATCCTACCAATCAGACGTAAAGACGTCCTACTTAACCTTACCCGGACCGGACCGTGTGGACAGTTCTTCGCCTTCCTTTTTTCAGCGCCCGATCGTTCTCTTTTCTCCATATTTTTACCGCAGCAGTCCTGTGGGATTCCAGTCAGGACAATAGGTCACTTGAGAGAGGTCCGTTCGGAATCGGTGAAGTTCATTCAATCGGCAGCCGGACGAGGGCCCTCTCAAGGCAGGTATACTCCAATCATTTAGATGTTCACCCCATCGTCTGGACCTCTCTTACTGGACCTTATGTCGCTGATGGACCCCGCGTTGGGACGCCAATTGTGGAAAGGTCAGCCCATAGCACACCAGATGCCCAGGCTGCTGGCGCAGGACGCCTCTTAGTTTCCATCTTGAACAATTACCAAATAAAGAGACGGGCTCTGAAGGCAGGAAGACAAGAACAGAGTTTTTATTGCTCATGAGGAGAGCATGTCATTTCGGACACTCTCATGGTGTCTTCAGGAGGTGCTCTAACAAGTTTCTCTGAGGCTTCGTCTTTTATACACAGGTTTGTGGCACACAGGCATCCTTTATTACAATCAAGATATTGTGAAGTACGAAGATATTCCAACACGTGGCTACAGTAGGGGCCCTTATCCTCCATACAATAGGAGGGGGCTGTCACGCAGCTGAGTGTTCTGCTGATTCCTTTGGAATGTGTGCTCCTGATCGAATCTCGGGGGGTGGGGAGGTCATGATCAATAGTGGCTCTTTTTAAGAGAGGCGAGTGCATACAGTAGTGGGCAATAAACTGTATCCTCAGGCTAAGGGGTGACCAGCGGTCCATGTAGACGATTAGGTTCGGAGGAAGAGGTCATCAAAGGAGGGGTATTCATGGAGGGAAAGGAGGTGTTGGTCAGGCGCGGGGTGCGATTCTTAGAGACAGAGTCATGCGGGAGGGGAGGGCGCATGACTTGTGCATGTGAGAGCGGGGGCAGTCAGGGTGCATGGGGGAAGCTTGCAGGGTCAGGGAAGGGCGCTGGTGATCGATCGCAAACAGAGAGACCACGGTACCTAAAATGGCTGTTGTATATATGTGTGCATGGGTCTATGCTGGCGAGGTAACACAGTCAGTGTTTTGCAATGTCCATTCTGCTTACGACAAGAGGTACAGTGAACACAAATGAACGGCGCTTATGTACACATACATTGCCATTTTCAACATCCCTTGTGGAATTTCATGACGATTTGGACCCCAGCTACCCTTACTCATTATGTCCATACCAGCACTGCCTTCGACCCAACCCAGTCCAAATGAAGATCCCGATTAATGTGGATCGAAACGCCGTCGACCATTCAGCGCGATCATAGGCGCTCTATACAAAGTGGTTCACAAAAAATACACCAAATCAAAGCAGAAACAAACTCTTCAAGCTACCTGGAACCACATTGTGCCAATTATTCACTGTATATATTTATGCACCAGTCACCATGCGCCGCCCAAGCTGATCACATTGTCACCTGCGTCGCTACCGTGGTTTTCACTCCCACACCTCGAGCACCAAGTGCAATTTGGGTTGTTTTTCATTTGTTTTTCATTTGTTTTTATTTGTATATTGCAGTGCTGTCACAACTGCTAATTGCCCCCTTTTTGCCTTTTTCCTAAAATGTCTACATAAATGATGCCATGAGTACATGCTATAATCAAATAGAGTCTCCTTGCTTCCTTTTGGATAATGTTGTACTCATATCCTCGATAACTGCCTTTGAATAATACCAGTTGGGATATCATATGTTCTTATTGGAGTAATAACATGGCTGACCTGCATGCACCACGCACAGCCTCACACGATGCTGCAGAGGTGAATGTGTACTCTCTAGCAAAGAATTAGACCCTTCCAGCACAAAATCCCATCTTTAAACAAATCTAGAAGGATCCTACACATTAGATGTGTGCTGTGTACTTCTGCATGCACATAAAGGTGCACACACACACACACACACAGAAATCCACATTCAGGCAGCAGAGTGACCTCTATGCCTCGGAGGAGATGTACAATGTTCTCTGTCCCCAATTACCTCTCTGAAGGGCAGGAGGCCCGACTGCTCGTACATCACTGCGGTGTTCCTGCTCTTTCCGTCCTGGCCTGCTGCGGGAGGACCATCCATCTCTCCGCGGCCGCGCTCATTACGCAGCAGGTGAATTAGGATGGTGCGTAAAGGGCAAGCGCACAAGAAGCCCCTCCTCCTCCCCCGGCGAGGCGTCTCTTAGTAAAGGCAAGCAGGTTCATCCAGACCTAAAGTTAGATGGATTGTATCCGGGGCAGCCATTGCAATGTCAGCAACCTTTCATAGGTTAGCTTCCCTGCAAGGGGATATATATGACTGCGCATAAGGCACAGAGGTGTCCCTGCTCTTTGTGCAACGACTCATCAAACCCGGCCGCAATTAGTGGCTGCAAAAAGTGAGCATTGATTCATTCGGTAGAACGTCAAGGACAGGACGCTGAGAAGGTCTGTTGAGTGCCCTTCTGGTCTGTCCAAGGAAAGGGCTACTCCTCCCAGTAAAGAAGGTGCCACCTTGCAGAGAATGTGAAACATGACAAGTGTCTCCAGTAGAACATCACAGCTAGGAGGAAAAGAACACATCTTGGGATTCTTGATGGAGGATGAAAATGCAGTGGGGGGAATCAATAAGGCATCAAACTCCTCCTGACATCAGGAAGAAGGAAAGAGCCAGGCTATACCAGGAGAAGAATCGAGAAGGAAAGAGATCTAACCTATTTCAAGTATAAAGCATGGACAAAAATAGTAGCAAGTTGCAAAGATTTTCAACTAAAAAATAAGAGGAAACCTGCCCTGGAACTCATCTTCCCCTCAAAAAACTTCCTTTATGCATGCTTTAGAGAGGAACGGGAAACATTGTTTACAACGCATGCGATACATCACATGCCATTACAACGCAAGTCATTACAATGACTTGCTGTAGGGGGCAGAAGGTGTTGGATTTGTTGGATTTTCATCCGACACCTTCCCTACTGTTGCATACGCTGGAGTTGGAATAATAAATTATACTATTCCAAACACCAGCACCCCCCCCCCACAGCAAGTTGTTGTAACGACTTGTGTTGTAATGAGTTGTAACGAATTGCTATTCGAGAGGAACTGATATCAAAGAAAAAGACTGTGCAGCATCTTGAATTGAAAACTCACTAGAGCCCAGATATACTAAATGCTTGTGTTGCCCTTGCACCACACAACGCAAACCCTTAAGTAAGATGTACTATGCTTCGCAGAGGGATGTATGACGTTACAACGCATACTTTTACAACACATACCATTACAACACATTTTTTACAACGCGAAATCCTTTACAACGCATTCCATTACAACGCATACCATTACAACGAACTTCTAAAAACTACCATTACAACACATTCCATTACAACGCATACTACCTTTACAACGCATACCATTACAACGCATACCATTACATTGCATGTATGGTAAATATTGGATAGCATAGGGGTGAAAATTACTATTCTAACTCCAGGGATGCAACAGTAGGGTAAGTGTTGGATTGGGAGGGATAAAAATTACTATTCTAACTCCAGGGGGTGCAACAGTAGGGTAAGTGTCGGATAGTGTAAGGGTACTACGCGTTGTGATGGGATGTGTTGTAATGGTATGCGTTGTAATGACTGCATAGTAATGGCATGCGATGTAATGGATCTTGCGTTGTAAAAGTTTTGTTGTAATGGTAGTGCGTTGTAAAAATTGCGTTGTAAAGGTTGTTTCCCCCACAGAGCCACTTTGGATGGCGTAGTAAATCTGGAGTACCGCCAGGCAGTGCACGTTTCTGCCTTGCATTAGTCTGCCCTGGGTAAGCATTCCATGGGTGAGGCATGGGTGATCCTACCCATCCATCTACAGTTTTTGTGCATTTCCAGATTTACTAACAAAAGTAAACTTGGGAATGCGTCAACATGCTATTCATTCCCAGGAGAGCCATAACATGGAGAAATGCTTATTTTTCTTCGTTTTTTCCTCTTTCTCAGGAAAGAGGAAAAAGCTTCAGAGGATTGTTTTTGAGCACGTAGGTGTCCCTCCCTTTTGTGCAAACACAAAATACTGCCTGCAAAACAAGCATTCTGGCACTATGGTGCGAGGGTGCCTGCAGTGGCTTGTGGCAGCCACAAGTGCGCCAGTGCAGAGGGAGAGCAGGAATGCGCCAAATCTTAGTAAATATGGCACCTTTATGCCCTCTCATTTGAAGCAGCACAGCAAGGTGTCTTGCTGCATTGCACTGAATCAAATATGAGTAAATCTGCCCCTAGGTCTGGGCAAATGTTCCATTATTCTAGTGTAATCTTACATAAATATGTGAATTTCACTTAATGCTTGTTGCACGAAGTTCCTGACATTATGCCATTACTTTGTGTTAGCGATGAGGAGCGAGGACAATGCAAATGACCAGAACTGGTTGTTGTTTGCGGCACTTGTGTTTTTTCACTATTTTTTAGCACGAAATGCCTTTTTTCATCTCACAAAAATTTACAGTGAAGCAAATTATTTTTTTTAAAACACACATTTAAGCTAGCTCAGATGGTTCAAAAGTTACTAAGATTGCAGCAAAATGCACTGGTGCTCAGTGGAAGGCCCTCTGCAAAGGTTGACTAGTTACATTTTTGCTGCTTATTGCTATATTTGGGTGTTAAGCAGGTACTAGCGAGGTGCAACCAGTGCCCGGGCAAGGGTAACCAGTTTGAAAATGACAAAATAATGAAGTAATACTATCACAAAATGTGACGCTTCATGCAACATATTTTGCCTTCTCTTGCCATATAATTTACTCAAGCCCGCCGCATAATTTGGCCATCCCCTGCTGCATAATTCCAGTTTCTCTGCTTTGTGACTATTAAGAGTGTAATAATTTAAATGACCTCTCTTTAGTTTTTAGGTCGAGCGACCTCTCTCAATGCGCATGCGCATTGAGCGGGAGCGAGATATATAGGGGCTTATCGAGAGTTTACCTAACTGGCGATTCCACTGGCGATTTCTTGCAGTGCATGTGCTTTTTAGGTCATTGCGCAAGCGCAAGCCCTAAAAAGCGCGTGCACAATGCCACCAGCCGCCTGCCTCGCATTACCACATCAAAGGCGGCCGCGTCTCAGGCCCCTGCTGCTTCACACCCTCATGCCGCTCTCCCCGCTCAGCTCCCTCCCCTGCCCGCCGTGTCGCATTTCTCCTCCCCCTACCCACAGCAATGCCCTCCGTCTTGTTTTACCCGTTTCTTCTTTTCTCTATCTGTCCCGCGTCCCTTTCTCTCTTTGCCTCGCAGCGTCTTTTTTTTGCTTCTGAGTACCACCACCACCAGTACTACCACCACCAGTACCACCACCACCAGTACTAACACCACCAATACTACCACTACTACCACCACCAGTACCACCACCACCAGTACCACCACCACCAGTACCACCACTACCACCAGTACTACCACTACCAGTACCACCACCACCAGTACCACCACTACCAGTACTACCACCACCAGTACTACCACCACCAGTACTACCACCACTAGTACCACCACCTCCAGTACTACCACTACTACCACTACCAGTACCACCACCACCAGTACTACCAGTACCACCACCACCAGTACTACCATTACCAGTACCACCACCACCAGTACTACCACTACCAGTACCACTAACACAACCACCAGTACTACCAGTACTACCACCACCAGTACTACCAGTACTACCACCACCAGTACTACCACCACCAGTACTACCACTACTACAGCCACCAGTACTACCACTACTACAGCCACCAGTACTACCACTACCACCACCACTACTACCACCACCACCAGTACTACCAGTACCACCACCACCAGTACTACCACTACCAGTACTACCACTACCAGTACCACTACCACCACCACCAGTACCACCACCACCAGTACTACCACCACCAGTACTACCAGTACCACCACCACCACCAGTACTACCACTACCAGTACCAGCACCACCACCAGTACTACCAGTACCACGACCACCAGTACTACCACTACCAGTACTACCACTACCAGTA
The DNA here is from genome assembly GCF_964261635.1 of Lissotriton helveticus. Lineage (NCBI taxonomy): Eukaryota > Metazoa > Chordata > Amphibia > Caudata > Salamandridae > Lissotriton > Lissotriton helveticus. Next base: position 81,930,944 of record NC_136064.1, read on the forward strand.
CTACCAGTACCACTACCACCACCACCAGTACTACCACCACCAGTACTACCAGTACCACCACCACCACCAGTACTACCACTACCAGTACCACCACCACTACTACCAGTACTACAGTCACCAGTACTACCACTCCCACCACCACCAGTACTACCAGTACCACGACCACCAGTACTACCACTACCAGTACCACCACCACCACCACCACCAGTACTACCAGTACTACCACCACCAGTAATACCACCACCAGTACCACCACCACCAGTACTACCACCACCAGTACTACCACCCCAGTACTAGCACCAGCAGTACCACCACCTCAAGTACTACCACTACTACCACTACCAGTACCACCACCACCAGTACTACCAGTACCACCACCACCAGTACTACCACTACCAGTACCACCACCACCAGTACTACCAGTACCAGTACCACCACCATCACCACCAGTACTACCAGTACTTCCACCACCAGTACTACCAGTACTACCACCACCAGTACTACCACTACTACAGCCACCAGTACTACCACTACTACAGCCACCAGTACTACCACTACCACCACCACCACCAGTACTACCACCACCACCAGTACTACCAGTACCACCACCACCAGTACTACCACTACCAGTACTACCACTACCAGTACTACCAGTACCACTACCACCACCACCAGTACCACCACCACCAGTACTACCACCACCAGTACTACCAGTACCACCACCACCACCAGTACTACCACCACCACTAGTACTACCACCACCACCAGTACTACCAGTACCACCACCACCAGTACTACCACTACCAGTACTACCACTACCAGTACTACCAGTACCACTACCACCACCACCAGTACTACCACCACCAGTACTACCAGTACCACCACCACCACTACCACTACCAGTACCACCACCACCACCAGTACTACCAGTACTACAGCCACCAGTACTACCACTACCACCACCACCAGTACTACCAGTACCACGTCCACCAGTAATACCACTACCAGTACCACCACCACCAGTACTACCACTACCAGTACCACCACCACCAGTACCACCACTACCAGTACTACCACCACCAGTACTACCACCACCAGTACTACCACCACCAGTACTACCACTACCAGTACCACCACCACCAGTACTATCACTACCAGTACCACCACCACAACCACCAGTACTACCAGTACTACCACCACCAGTACTACCAGTACTACCACCACCAGTACTACCACCACCAGTACTACCACTACTACAGCCACCAGTACTACCACTACTACAGCCACCAGTACTACCACTACCACCACCACTACTACCACCACCACCAGTACTACCAGTACCACCACCACCAGTACTACCACTACCAGTACTACCACTACCAGTACCACTACCACCACCAACAGTACCACCACCACCAGTACTACCACCACCAGTACTACCAGTACCACCACCACCAGTACTACCACTACCAGTACCACCAGCAGTACTACCAGTACCACGACCACCAGTACTACCAGTACTACCACTACCAGTACTACCAGTACCACTACCACCACCACCAGTACTACCACCACCAGTACTACCAGTACCACCACCACCACCAGTACTACCACTACCAGTACCACCACCACTACTACCAGTACTACAGCCACCAGTACTACCACTCCCACCACCACCAGTACTACCAGTACCACGACCACCAGTACTACCACTACCAGTACCACCACCACCACCACCAGTACTACCAGTACTACCACCACCAGTACTACCATCACCAGTACCACCACCACCAGTACTACCACCACCAGTACTACCACCACCAGTACTACCACCCCCAGTACTAGCACCACCAGTACCTCCACCTCCAGTACTACCACTACTACCACTACCAGTACCACCACCACCAGTACTACCAGTACCACCACCACCAGTACTACCACTACCAGTACCACCACCACCAGTACTACCACTACCAGTACCACCACCACCACCACCAGTAATACCAGTACTACCACCACCAGTAATACCAGTACTACCACCACCAGTACTACCACCACCAGTACTACCACTACTACAGCCACCAGTACTACCACTACTACAGCCACCAGTACTACCACTACCACCACCACCAGTACTACCAGTACCACCACCACCAGTACTACCACTACCAGTACTACCACTACCAGTACTACCAGTACCACTACCACCACCACCAGTATCACCACCACCAGTACTACCACCACCAGTACTACCAGTACCACCACCACCACCAGTACTACCACCACCACCAGTACTACCACCACCACCAGTACTACCAGTATCACCACCACCAGTACTACCACTACCAGTACTACCACTACCAGTACTACCAGTACCACTACCACCACCACCAGTACCACCACCACCAGTACTACCACCACCAGTACCACCACCACCAGTACTACCACCACCAATACTACCACTACTACCACCACCAGTACCACCACCATCAGTACCACCACCACCAGTACCACCACTACCACCAGTACTACCACTACCAGTACCACCACCACCAGTACCACCACTACCAGTACTACCAGTACTACCACCACCAGTACTACCACCACCAGTACTACCACCACTAGTACCACCACCTCCAGTACTACCACTAGTACCACTACCAGTACCACCACTACCAGTACTACCAGTACCACCACCACCAATACTACCATTACCAGTACCACCACCACCAGTACTACCACTACCAGTACCACCACCACAACCACCACTACTACCAGTACTACCACCACCAGTACTACCAGTACTACCACCACCAGTACTACCACCACCAGTACTACCACTACTACAGCCACCAGTACTACCACTACTACAGCCACCAGTACTACCACTACCACCACCACTACTACCACCACCACCAGTACTACCAGTACCACCACCACCAGTACTACCACTACCAGTACTACCAGTACCACTACCACCACCACCAGTACCACCACCACCAGTACTACCACCACCAGTACTACCAGTACCACCACCACCACCACCAGTACTACCACTACCAGTACCAGCACCACCACCAGTACTACCAGTACCATGACCACCAGTACTACCACTACCAGTACTACCACTACCAGTACTACCAGTACCACTACCACCACCACCAGTACTACCACCACCAGTACTACCAGTACCACCACCACCACCAGTACTACCACTACCAGTACCACCACCACCACTACCAGTACTACAGCCACCAGTACTACCACTCCCACCACCACCAGTACTACCAGTACCACGACCACCAGTACTACCACTCCCAGTACCACCACCACCACCACCAGTACTACCACCACCAGTACTACCACCACCAGTACCACCACCACCAGTACTACCACCACCAGTACTACCACCACCAGTACTACCACCCACAGTACTAGCACCACCAGTACCACCACCTCCAGTATTACCACTACTACCACTACCAGTACCACCACCACCAGTACTACCAGTACCACCACAGCAGTACTACCACTATCAGTACCACCACCACCAGTACTACCACTACCAGTACCACCACCACCAGTACTACCAGTACTACCACCACCAGTACTACAAGTACTACCACCACCAGTACTACCACCACCAGTACTACCACTACTACAGCCACCAGTACTACCACTACTACAGCCACCAGTACTACCACTACCACCACCACCAGTACTACCACCACCACCAGTACTACCAGTACCACCACCACCAGTACTACCACTACCAGTACTACCACTACCAGTACTACCAGTACCAGTACTACCAGTACCACCACCACCACCAGTACTACCACCACCACTAGTACTACCACCACCACCAGTACTACCAGTACCACCACCACCAGTACTACCACTACCAGTACTACCACTACCAGTACTACCAGTACCACTACCACCACCACCAGTACTACCACCACCAGTACTACCAGTACCACCACCACCACTACCACTACCAGTACCACCACCACCACCAGTACTACCAGTACTACAGCCACCAGTACTACCACTACCACCACCACCAGTACTACCAGTACCACGACCACCAGTAATACCACTACCAGTACCACCACCACCAGTACTACCACTACCAGTACCACCACCACCAGTACCACCACTACCAGTACTACCACCACCAGTACTACCACCACCAGTACTACCACCACCAGTACTACCACTACCAGTACCACCACCACCACCACCAGTACTACCACTACCAGTACCACCACCACAACCACCAGTACTACCAGTACTACCACCACCAGTACTACCAGTACTACCACCACCAGTACTACCACCACCAGTACTACCACTACTACAGCCACCAGTACTACCACTACTACAGCCACCAGTACTACCACTACCACCACCACTACTACCACCACCACCAGTACTACCAGTACCACCACCACCAGTACTACCACTACCAGTACTACCACTACCAGTACCACTACCACCACCACCAGTACCACCACCACCAGTACTACCACCACCAGTACTACCAGTACCACCACCACCACCAGTACTACCACTACCAGTACCACCACCACCACCACCACCAGTACTACCAGTACCACGACCACCAGTACTACCAGTACTACCACTACCAGTACTACCAGTACCACTACCACCACCACCAGTACTACCACCACTAGTACTACCAGTACCACCACCACCACCAGTACTACCACTACCAGTACCACCACCACTACTACCAGTACTACAGCCACCAGTACTACCACTCCCACCACCACCAGTACTACCAGTACCACGACCACCAGTACTACCACTACCAGTACCACCACCACCACCACCAGTACTACCAGTACTACCACCACCAGTACTACCACCACCAGTACCACCACCACCAGTACTACCACCACCAGTACTACCACCACCAGTACTACCACCCCCAGTACTAGCACCACCAGTACCACCACCTCCAGTACTACCACTACTACCACTACCAGTACCACCACCACCAGTACTACCACTACCAGTACCACCACCACCAGTACTACCACTACTACCACCACCACCAGTACTACCACCACCACCACCAGTACTACCAGTACCACCACCACCAGTACTACCACTACCAGTACTACCAGTACCACTACCACCACCACCAGTACCACCACCACCAGTACTACCACCACCAGTACTACCAGTACCACCACCACCAGTACTACCACCACCACCAGTACTACCAGTATCACCACCACCAGTACTACCACTACCAGTACTACCACTACCAGTACTACCAGTACCACTACCACCACCACCAGTACTACCACCACCAGTACTACCAGTACCACCACCACCACCACCAGTACTACCACTACCAGTACCACCACCACCACCAGTACTACCAGTACTACAGCCACCAGTACTACCACTACCACCACCACCAGTACTACCAGTACCACGACCACCAGTACTACCACTACCAGTACCACCACCACCAGTACTACCACTACCAGTACCACCACCACCACCACCACCAGTACTACCAGTACTACCACCACCAGTACTACCACCACCAGTACTACCACCACCATTACTAGCACCACCAGTACCACCACCTCCAGTACTACCAGTACTACCAGTACCACCACCACCAGTACTACCACTACCAGTTCCACCACCACCAGTACTACCACTACCAGTACCACCACCACCACCAGTACTACCAGTACTACCACCACCAGTACTACCAGTACTACCACCACCAGTACTACCACCACCAGTACTACCACTACTACAGCCACCAGTACTACCACTACTACAGCCACCACCACTACTACCACCACCACCACCACTACTACCACCACCAGTACTACCACTACCACTACCACCACCACCAGTACTACCACCACCAGTACTACCAGTACCACCACCACCACCAGTACTACCACTGCCAGTACCACCACCACCACCACTACTACCAGTACTACAGCCACCAGTACTACCACTCCCACCACCATGAGTACTACCAGTACCACGACCACCAGTACTACCACTACCAGTACCACAACCACCAGTACTACCACTACCAGTACCACCACCACCACCACCAGTACTACCAGTACTACCACCACCAGTACTACCACCACCAGTACTACCACCGCCAGTACTACCACCACCAGTACCACCACCTCCAGTACTACCAGTACTACCAGTGCCACCACCACCAGTACTACCACTACCAGTACCACCACCACCACCACCAGTACTACCAGTACTACCACCACCAGTACTACCAGTACTACCACCACCAGTACTACCACCACCAGTACTACCACTACTACATCCACCAGTACTACCACTACTACAGCCACCAGTACTACCACTACCATCACCACCAGTACTACCACCACCACCAGTACTACCACTACCAGTACTACCACTACCAGTACTACCACTACCAGTACTACCAGTACCACTACCACCACCAACAGTACCAGTACCACCACCACCAGTACTACCACCACCAGTACTACCAGTACTACCACCACCAGTACTACCACCACCAGTACTACCACTACTACAGCCACCAGTACTACCACTACTACAGCCACCAGTACTACCACTACCACCACCACCAGTACTACCACCACCACCAGTACTACCAGTACCACCACCACCAGTACTACCACTACCAGTACTACCACTACCAGTACTACCAGTACCACTACCACCACCACCAGTACCACCACCACCAGTACTACCACCACCAGTACTACCAGTACCACCACCACCACCAGTACTACCACCACCACCAGTACTACCACCACCACCAGTACTACCAGTATCACCACCACCAGTACTACCACTACCAGTACTACCACTACTACCAGTACCACTACCACCACCACCAGTACTACCACTACCACTACCACCACCACCAGTACTACCAGTACCACGACCACCAGTACTACCACTGCCAGTACCACCACCACCAGTACTACCACTACCAGTACCACCACCACCACCACCAGTACTACCAGTACTACCACCACCAGTACTACCACCACCAGTACTACCACCACCAGTACTAGCACCACCAGTACCACCACCTCCAGTACTACCAGTAATACCAGTACCACCACCACCAGTACTACCACTACCAGTTCCAACACCACCAGTACTACCACTACCAGTACCACCACCACCACCAGTACTACCAGTACTACCACCACCAGTACTACCAGTACTACCACCACCAGTACTACCACCACCAGTACTACCACTACTACAGCCACCAGTACTACCACTACTACAGCCACCAGTACTACCACTACCACCACCACCAGTACTACCACCACCACCAGTACTACCAGTACCACCACCACCAGTACTACCACTACCAGTACTACCACTACCAGTACCACCACCACCACCAGTACTACCAGTACTACCACCACCAGTACTACCACTACCAGTACCACCACCACCAGTACTACCAGTACCAGTACCACCACCATCACCACCAGTACTACCACCACCAGTACTACCACTACCACCACCACCAGTACTACCACCACCAGTACTACCAGTACCACCACCACCACCACCAGTACTACCACTGCCAGTACCACCACCACCACCAGTACTACCAGTACTACAGCCACCAGTACTACCACTCCCACCAGCACCAGTACTACCAGTACTACCACCACCAGTACTACCACCACCAGTACTACCACTACTACAGCCACCAGTACTACCACTACTACAGCCACCACCACTACTACCACCACCACCACCACTACTACCACCACCAGTACTACCACTACCACTACCACCACCACCAGTACTACCACCACCAGTACTACCAGTACCACCACCACCACCAGTACTACCACTGCCAGTACCACCACCACCACCAGTACTACCAGTACTACAGCCACCAGTACTACCACTCCCACCAGCACCAGTACTACCAGTACCACAACCACCAGTACTACCACTACCAATACCACCACCACCACCACCAGTACTACCAGTACTACCACCACCAGTACTACCACCACCAGTACTACCACCACCAGTACCACCACCTCCAGTACTACCAGTACTACCAGTGCCACCACCACCAGTACTACCACTACCAGTACCACCACCACCACCACCAGTACTACCAGTACTACCACCACCAGTACTACCAGTACTACCACCACCAGTACTACCACCACCAGTACTACCACTACTACATCCACCAGTACTACCACTACTACAGCCACCAGTACTACCACTACCACCACCACCAGTACTACCACCACCACCAGTACTACCACTACCAGTACTACCACTACCAGTACTACCACTACCAGTACTACCAGTACCACTACCACCACCACCAATACCAGTACCACCACCACCAGTACTACCACCACCAGTACTACCAGTACCACCACCACCACCATCACCACCACCACCAGTACTACCACCACCAGTACTACCAGTACCACCACCACCACCACCAGTACTACCACCACCACCAGTACTACCAGTACTACAGCCACCAGTACTACCACTCCCACCACCACCAGTACTACCAGTACCACGACCACCAGTACTACCACTGCCAGTACCACAACCACCAGTACTACCACTACCAGTACCACCACCACCAGTACTACCACCACCAGTACTACCAGTACCACCACCACCACCAGTACTACCAGTACTACAGCCACCAGTACTACCACTCCCACCACCACCAGTACTACCAGTACCACGACCACCAGTACTACCACTACCAGTACCACAACCACCAGTACTACCACTACCAGTACCACCACCACTACTACCACCACCATTACTACCACCACCAGTACTACCACCACCAGTACTACCACCACCAGTACTACCACCACCAGTACCACCACCTCCAGTACTACCAGTACTACCAGTGCCACCACCACCAGTACTACCACTACCAGTAGCACCACCACCAGTACTACCAGTACTACCACCACCAGTACCACCAGTACTACCACCACCAGTACTACCACTACTACATCCACCAGTACTACCACTACTACAGCCACCAGTACTACCACTACCACCACCACCAGTACTACCACCACCACCAGTACTACCACTACCAGTACTACCACTACCAGTACTACCACTACCAGTACTACCAGTACCACTACCACCACCACCAGTACCAGTACCACCACCACCAGGACTACCACCACCAGTACTACCAGTACCACCACCACCAGTACTACCACCACCACCAGTACTACCAGTACCACCACCACCAGTACTACCACTACCAGTACTACCACTACCAGTACTACTACCACCACCACTAGTACTACCACCACCAGTACTACCAGTACCACCACCACCACCAGTACTACCACTACCAGTACCACCACCACCAGTACTACCAGTACTACAGCCACCAGTACTACCACTACCACCACCACCAATACTACCAGTACCACGACCACCAGTACTACCACTACCAGTACTACCACTACCAGTACCACCACCACCAGTACTACCACCACCAGTACCACCACCACCAGTACCACCACTACCACCAGTACTACCACTACCAGTACCACCACCACCAGTACCAACACTACCAGTACTACCACCACTAGTACTACCACTACCAGTACTACCACCACCAGTACCACCACCACCAGTACCACCACCACCAGTACCACCACTACCACCAGTACTACCACTACCAGTACCACCACCACCAGTACCAATACTACCAGTACTACCACCACCAGTACTACCACCACCAGTACTACCACCACCAGTACCACCACCTCCAGTCCAGTACTACCACTACCAGTACTACCACTACCACCACCACCAGTACTACCACTACCAGTACCACCACCAGTACTACCAGTACTACCACCACCAGTACTACCAGTACTACCACCACCAGTACTACCACCACCAGTACTACCACTACTACAGCCACCAGTACTACCACTACTACAGCCACCAGTACTACCACTACCACCACCACTAGTACCACCACCACCAGTACTACCACTACCAGTACTAGCACTAAAAGTACTACCACTACCAGTACCACTACCACCACCACCAGTACTACCACCACCAGTACTACCACCACCAGTACTACCAGTACCACCACCACCAACAATACTACCAGTACCACCACCACCAGTACTACCAGTACTACAGCCACCAGTACTACCACTACCACCACCACCAGTACTACCAGTACCACGACCACCAGTACTACCACTACCAGCACCACCACCACCAGTACTACCAGTACTACCACCACCAATACTACCACCGCCAGTACTACCACCACCAGTACTACCACCACCAGTACCACCACCTCCAGTACTACCAGTACTACCAGTGCCACCACCACCAGTACTACCACTACCAGTACCACCACCACCACCACCAGTACTACCAGTACTACCACCACCAGTACTACCAGTACTACCACCACCAGTACTACCACTACTACATCCACCAGTACTACCACTACTACAGCCACCAGTACTACCACTACCACCACCACCAGTACTACCACCACCCCCAGTACTACCACTACCAGTACTACCACTACCAGTACTACCACTACCAGTACTACCAGTACCACTACCACCACCACCAGTACCAGTACCACCACCACCACCAGTACTACCACTACCAGTACCACCACCACCACCACCACCACCACCAGTACTACCAGTACTACCACCACCAGTACTACCACCACCAGTACTACCACCACCAGTACTAGCACCACCAGTACCACCACCTCCAGTACTACCAGTACTACCAGTACCACCACCACCAGTACTACCACTAAAAGTTCCACCACCACCAGTACTACCACTACCAGTACCACCACCACCACCAGTACTACCAGTACTACCACCACCAGTACTACCAGTACTACCACCACCAGTACTACCACCACCAGTACTACCACTACTACAGCCACCAGTACTACCACTACTACAGCCACCACCACTACTACCACCACCACCACCACTACTACCACCACCAGTACTACCACTACCACTACCACCACCACCAGTACTACCACCACCAGTACTATCAGTACCACCACCACCACCAGTACTACCACTACCAGTACCACCACCACTACTACCAGTACTACAGCCACCAGTACTACCACTCCCACCACCACCAGTACTACCAGTACCACGACCACCAGTACTACCACTACCAGTACCACCACCACCACCACCAGTACTACCAGTACTACCACCACCAGTACTACCACCACCAGTACCACCACCACCAGTACTACCACCACCAGTACTACCACCACCAGTACTACCACCCCCAGTACTAGCACCACCAGTACCACCACCTCCAGTACTACCACTACTACCACTACCAGTACCACCACCACCAGTACTACCAGTACCACCACCACCAGTACTACCACTACCAGTACCACCACCACCAGTACTACCACTACCAGTACCACCACCACCACCACCAGTACTACCAGTACTACCACCACCAGTACTACCAGTACTACCACCACCAGTACTACCACCACCAGTACTACCACTACTACAGCCACCAGTACTATCACTACTACAGCCACCAGTACTACCACTACCACCACCACCAGTACTACCACCACCACCAGTACTACCAGTACCACCACCACCAGTACTACCACTACCAGTACTACCACTACCAGTACTACCAGTACCACTACCACCACCACCAGTATCACCACCACCAGTACTACCACCACCAGTACTACCAGTACCACCACCAGTACTACCACCACCACCAGTACTACCACCACCACCAGTACTACCAGTATCACCACCACCAGTACTACCACCACTACCAGTACTACCAGTACCACTACCACCACCACCAGTACCACAATCACCAGTACTACCACCACCAGTACCACCACCACCAGTACTACCACCACCAATACTACCACTACTACCACCACCAGTACCACCACCATCAGTACCACCACCACCAGTACCACCACTACCACCAGTACTACCACTACCAGCACCACCACCACCAGTACCACCACTACCAGTACTACCAGTACTACCACCACCAGTACTACCACCACCAGTACTACCACCACTAGTACCACCACCTCCAGTACTACCACTACTACCACTACCAGTACCACCACCACCAGTACTACCAGTACCACCACCACCAATACTACCATTACCAGTACCACCACCACCAGTACTACCACTACCAGTACCACCACCACAACCACCAGTACTACCAGTACTACCACCACCAGTACTACCAGTACTACCACCACCAGTACTACCACCACCAGTACTACCACTACTACAGCCACCAGTACTACCACTACTACAGCCACCAGTACTACCACTACCACCACCACCACTACTACCACCACCACCAGTACTACCAGTACCACCACCACCAGTACTACCACTACCAGTACTACCAGTACCACTACCACCACCACCAGTACCACCACCACCAGTACTACCACCACCAGTACTACCAGTACCACCACCACCACCACCAGTACTACCACTACCAGTACCAGCACCACCACCACCACCAGTACTAACAGTACCACGACCACCAGTACTACCACTACCAGTACTACCACTACCAGTACTACCAGTACCACTACCACCACCACCAGTACTACCACCACCAGTACTACCAGTACCACCACCACCACCAGTACTACCACTACCAGTACCACCACCACTACTACCAGTACTACAGCCACCAGTACTACCACTCCCACCACCACCAGTACTACCAGTACCACGACCACCAGTACTACCACTACCAGTACCACCACCACCAGTACTACCAGTACTACCACCACCAGTAATACCACCACCAGTACCACCACCACCAGTACTACCACCACCAGTACTACCACCACCAGTACTACCACCACCAGTACTACCACTACCAGTACTACCAGTACCACTACCACCACCACTAGTACCACCACCACCAGTACTACCACCACCAGTACTACCAGTGCCACCACCACCACCAGTACTACCACCACCACCAGTACTACCACCACCACCAGTACTACCAGTATCACCACCACCAGTACTACCACTACCAGTACTACCACTACCAGTACTACCAGTACCACTACCACCACCACCAGTACTACCACTACCACCACCACCAGTACTACCAGTACCACGACCACCAGTACTACCACTGCCAGTACCACCACCACCAGTACTACCACTACCAGTACCACCACCACCACCACCACCACCAGTACTACCAGTACTACCACCACCAGTACTACCACCACCAGTACTACCACCACCAGTACTACCACCACCAGTACTAGTACCACCAGTACCACCACCTCCAGTACTACCAGTACCACCACCACCAGTACTACCACTACCAGTTCCACCACCACCAGTACTACCACTACCAGTACCACCACCACCAGTACCAATACTACCAGTACTACCACCACCAGTACTACCACCACCAGTACTACCACCACCAGTACCACCACCTCCAGTCCAGTACTACCACTACCAGTACTACCACTACCACCACCACCAGTACTACCACTACCAGTACCACCACCAGTACTACCAGTACTACCACCACCAGTACTACCAGTACTACCACCACCAGTACTACCACCACCAGTACTACCACTACTACAGCCACCAGTACTACCACTACTACAGCCACCAGTACTACCACTACCACCACCACTAGTACCACCACCACCAGTACTACCACTACCAGTACTAGCACTAAAAGTACTACCACTACCAGTACCACTACCACCACCACCAGTACTACCACCACCAGTACTACCACCACCAGTACTACCAGTACCACCACCACCAACAATACTACCAGTACCACCACCACCAGTACTACCAGTACTACAGCCACCAGTACTACCACTACCACCACCACCAGTACTACCAGTACCACGACCACCAGTACTACCACTACCAGCACCACCACCACCAGTACTACCAGTACTACCACCACCAATACTACCACCGCCAGTACTACCACCACCAGTACTACCACCACCAGTACCACCACCTCCAGTACTACCAGTACTACCAGTGCCACCACCACCAGTACTACCACTACCAGTACCACCACCACCAGTACTACCAGTACTACCACCACCAGTACTACCAGTACTACCACCACCAGTACTACCACTACTACATCCACCAGTACTACCACTACTACAGCCACCAGTACTACCACTACCACCACCACCAGTACTACCACCACCCCCAGTACTACCACTACCAGTACTACCACTACCAGTACTACCACTACCAGTACTACCAGTACCACTACCACCACCACCAGTACCAGTACCACCACCACCAGTACTACCACTACCAGTACCACCACCACCACCACCACCACCAGTACTACCAGTACTACCACCACCAGTACTACCACCACCAGTACTACCACCACCAGTACTAGCACCACCAGTACCACCACCTCCAGTACTACCAGTACTACCAGTACCACCACCACCAGTACTACCACTAAAAGTTCCACCACCACCAGTACTACCACTACCAGTACCACCACCACCACCAGTACTACCAGTACTACCACCACCAGTACTACCAGTACTACCACCACCAGTACTACCACCACCAGTACTACCACTACTACAGCCACCAGTACTACCACTACTACAGCCACCACCACTACTACCACCACCACCACCACTACTACCACCACCAGTACTACCACTACCACTACCACCACCACCAGTACTACCACCACCAGTACTATCAGTACCACCACCACCACCAGTACTACCACTACCAGTACCACCACCACTACTACCAGTACTACAGCCACCAGTACTACCACTCCCACCACCACCAGTACTACCAGTACCACGACCACCAGTACTACCACTACCAGTACCACCACCACCACCACCAGTACTACCAGTACTACCACCACCAGTACTACCACCACCAGTACCACCACCACCAGTACTACCACCACCAGTACTACCACCACCAGTACTACCACCCCCAGTACTAGCACCACCAGTACCACCACCTCCAGTACTACCACTACTACCACTACCAGTACCACCACCACCAGTACTACCAGTACCACCACCACCAGTACTACCACTACCAGTACCACCACCACCAGTACTACCACTACCAGTACCACCACCACCACCACCAGTACTACCAGTACTACCACCACCAGTACTACCAGTACTACCACCACCAGTACTACCACCACCAGTACTACCACTACTACAGCCACCAGTACTATCACTACTACAGCCACCAGTACTACCACTACCACCACCACCAGTACTACCACCACCACCAGTACTACCAGTACCACCACCACCAGTACTACCACTACCAGTACTACCACTACCAGTACTACCAGTACCACTACCACCACCACCAGTATCACCACCACCAGTACTACCACCACCAGTACTACCAGTACCACCACCAGTACTACCACCACCACCAGTACTACCACCACCACCAGTACTACCAGTATCACCACCACCAGTACTACCACCACTACCAGTACTACCAGTACCACTACCACCACCACCAGTACCACAATCACCAGTACTACCACCACCAGTACCACCACCACCAGTACTACCACCACCAATACTACCACTACTACCACCACCAGTACCACCACCATCAGTACCACCACCACCAGTACCACCACTACCACCAGTACTACCACTACCAGCACCACCACCACCAGTACCACCACTACCAGTACTACCAGTACTACCACCACCAGTACTACCACCACCAGTACTACCACCACTAGTACCACCACCTCCAGTACTACCACTACTACCACTACCAGTACCACCACCACCACCAGTACTACCAGTACTACAGCCACCAGTACTACCACTCCCACCACCACCAGTACTACCAGTACCACAACCACCAGTACTACCACTATCAATACCACCACCACCACCACCATTACTACCAGTACTACCACCACCAGTACTACCACCACCAGTACTACCACCACCAGTACTACCACCACCAGTACCACCACCTCCAGTACTACCAGTACTACCAGTGCCACCACCACCAGTACTACCACTACCAGTACCACCACCACCACCACCACCAGTACTACCAGTACTACCACCACCAGTACTACCAGTACTACCACCACCAGTACTACCACCACCAGTACTACCACTACTACATCCACCAGTACTACCACTACTACAGCCACCAGTACTACCACTACCACCACCACCAGTACTACCACCACCACCAGTACTACCACTACCAGTACTACCAGTACTACCACTACCAGTACTACCAGTACCACTACCACCACCACCAGAACCAGTACCACCACCACCAGTACTACCACCACCAGTACTACCAGTACCACCACCACCACCACCAGTACTACCACCACCACCAGTACTACCAGTACTACAGCCACCAGTACTACCACTCCCACCACCACCAGTACTACCAGTACCACGACCACCAGTACTATCACTACCAGTACCACAACCACCAGTACTACCACTACCAGTACTACCAGTACCACTACCACCACCACCAGTACCAGTACCACCACCACCAGTACTACCACCACCAGTACTACCAGTACCACCACCACCACCAGTACTACCACGACCACCAGTACTACCAGTACTACAGCCACCAGTACTACCACTCCCACCACCACCAGTACCACGACCACCAGTACTACCTCTACCAGTACCACAACCACCAGTACTACCACTTCCAGTACCACCACCACCACCACCAGTACTACCAGTACTACCACCACCAGTACTACCACCGCCAGTACTACCACCACCTGTACTACCACCGCCAGTACCACCACCTCCAGTACTACCAGTACTACCAGTGCCACCACCACCAGTACTACCACTACCACCACCACCACCACCAGTACTACCAGTACTACCACCACCAGTACTACCAGTACTACCACCACCTGTACTACCACTACTACATCCACCAGTACTACCACTACTACAGCCACCAGTACTACCACTACCACCACCACCAGTACTACCACCACCCCCAGTACTACCACTACCAGTACTACCACTACCAGTACTACCACTACCAGTACTACCAGTACCACTACCACCACCACCAGTACCAGTACCACCACCACCAGTACTACCACTACCAGTACCACCACCACCACCACCACCAGTACTACCAGTACTACCACCACCAGTACTACCAGTACTACCACCACCAGTACTACCACCACCAGTACTACCACCACCAGTACTAGCACCACCAGTACCATCACCTCCAGTACTACCAGTACCACCACCACCAGTACTACCACTAAAAGTTCCACCACCACCAGTACTACCACTACCAGTACCACCACCACCACCAGTACTACCAGTACTACCACCACCAGTACTACCAGTACTACCACCACCAGTACTACCACCACCAGTACTACCACTACTACAGCCACCAGTACTACCACTACTACAGCCACCACCACTACTACCACCACCACCACCACTACTACCACCACCAGTACTACCACTACCACTACCACCACCACCAGTACTACCACCACCAGTACTACCAGTACCACCACCACCACCAGTACTACCACTGCCAGTACCACCACCACCACCAGTACTACCAGTACTACAGCCACCAGTACTACCACTCCCACCACCACCAGTACTACCAGTACCACGACCACCAGTACTACCACTACCAGTACCACAACCACCAGTACTACCACTACCAGTACCACCACCACCACCACCAGTACTACCAGTACTACCACCACCAGTACTACCACCACCAGTACTACCACCACCAGTACTACCACCACCAGTACCACCACCTCCCGTACTACCAGTACTACCAGTGCCACCACCACCAGTACTACCACTACCAGTACCACCACCACCACCAACAGTACTACCAGTACTACCACCACCAGTACTACCAGTACTACCACCACCAGTACTACCACTACTACATCCACCAGTACTACCACTACTACAGCCACCAGTACTACCACTACCACCACCACCAGTACTACCACCACCACCAGTACTACCACTACCAGTACTACCACTACCAGTACTACCACTACCAGTACCACTACCACCACCACCAGTACCACCACCACCAGTACTACCACCACCAGTACTACCAGTACCACCACCACCACCACCAGTACTACCAGTATTACAGCCACCAGTACTACCACTCCCACCACCACCAGTACTACCAGTACCACGACAACCAGTACTACCACTACCAGTACCACTACCACCAGTACTACCACTACCAGTACCACCACCACCAGTACCACCACTACCAGTACTACCAGTACTACCACCACCAGTACTACCACCACCAGTACTACCACCACTAGTACCACCACCTCCAGTACTACCACTACTACCACTACCAGTACCACCACCACCAGTACTACCAGTACCACCACCACCAATACTACCATTACCAGTACCACCACCACCAGTACTACCAGTACTACCACCACCAGTACTACCACCACCAGTACTACCACCACCAGTACTAGCACCACCAGTACCATCACCTCCAGTACTACCAGTACCACCACCACCAGTACTACCACTAAAAGTTCCACCACCACCAGTACTACCACTACCAGTACCACCACCACCACCAGTACTACCAGTACTACCACCACCAGTACTACCAGTACTACCACCACCAGTACTACCACCACCAGTACTACCACTACTACAGCCACCAGTACTACCACTACTACAGCCACCACCACTACTACCACCACCACCACCACTACTACCACCACCAGTACTACCACTACCACTACCACCACCACCAGTACTACCACCACCAGTACTACCAGTACCACCACCACCACCAGTACTACCACTGCCAGTACCACCACCACCACCAGTACTACCAGTACTACAGCCACCAGTACTACCACTCCCACCACCACCAGTACTACCAGTACCACGACCACCAGTACTACCACTACCAGTACCACAACCACCAGTACTACCAGTACCACCACCACCACCACCAGTACTACCAGTACTACCACCACCAGTACTACCACCACCAGTACTACCACCACCAGTACTACCACCACCAGTACCACCACCTCCCGTACTACCAGTACTACCAGTGCCACCACCACCAGTACTACCACTACCAGTACCACCACCACCACCAACAGTACTACCAGTACTACCACCACCAGTACTACCAGTACTACCACCACCAGTACTACCACTACTACATCCACCAGTACTACCACTACTACAGCCACCAGTACTACCACTACCACCACCACCAGTACTACCACCACCACCAGTACTACCACTACCAGTACTACCACTACCAGTACTACCACTACCAGTACCACTACCACCACCACCAGTACCACCACCACCAGTACTACCACCACCAGTACTACCAGTACCACCACCACCACCACCAGTACTACCACCACCACCAGTACTACCAGTATTACAGCCACCAGTACTACCACTCCCACCACCACCAGTACTACCAGTACCACGACCACCAGTACTACCACTACCAGTACCACTACCACCAGTACTACCACTACCAGTACCACCACCACCAGTACCACCACTACCAGTACTACCAGTACTACCACCACCAGTACTACCACCACCAGTACTACCACCACTAGTACCACCACCTCCAGTACTACCACTACTACCACTACCAGTACCACCACCACCAGTACTACCAGTACCACCACCACCAATACTACCATTACCAGTACCACCACCACCAGTACTACCACTACCAGTACCACCACCACAACCACCAGTACTACCAGTACTACCACCACCAGTACTACCAGTACTACCACCACCAGTACTACCACCACCAGTACTACCACTACTACAGCCACCAGTACTACCACTACTACAGCCACCAGTACTACCACTACCACCACCACCACTACTACCACCACCACCAGTACTACCAGTACCACCACCACCAGTACTACCACTACCAGTACTACCAGTACCACTACCACCACCACCAGTACCACCACCACCAGTACTACCACCACCAGTACTACCAGTACCACCACCACCACCACCAGTACTACCACTACCAGTACCAGCACCACCACCACCACCAGTACTACCAGTACCACGACCACCAGTACTACCACTACCAGTACTACCACTACCAGTACTACCAGTACCACTACCACCACCACCAGTACTACCACCACCAGTACTACCAGTACCACCACCACCACCAGTACTACCACTACCAGTACCACCACCACTACTACCAGTACTACAGCCACCAGTACTACCACTCCCACCACCACCAGTACTACCAGTACCACGACCACCAGTACTACCACTACCAGTACCACCACCACCAGTACTACCAGTACTACCACCACCAGTAATACCACCACCAGTACCACCACCACCAGTACTACCACCACCAGTACTACCACCACCAGTACTACCACCACCAGTACTACCACTACCAGTACTACCAGTACCACTACCACCACCACTAGTACCACCACCACCAGTACTACCACCACCAGTACTACCAGTGCCACCACCACCACCAGTACTACCACCACCACCAGTACTACCACCACCACCAGTACTACCAGTATCACCACCACCAGTACTACCACCACCAGTACTACCACCACCAGTACCACCACCTCCAGTACTACCAGTACTACCAGTGCCACCACCACCAGTACTACCACTACCAGTACCACCACCACCACCACCACCAGTACTACCAGTACTACCACCACCAGTACTACCAGTACTACCACCACCAGTACTACCACCACCAGTACTACCACTACTACATCCACCAGTACTACCACTACTACAGCCACCAGTACTACCACTACCACCACCACCAGTACTACCACCACCACCAGTACTACCACTACCAGTACTACCAGTACTACCACTACCAGTACTACCAGTACCACTACCACCACCACCAGAACCAGTACCACCACCACCAGTACTACCACCACCAGTACTACCAGTACCACCACCACCACCACCACCACCAGTACTACCACCACCACCAGTACTACCAGTACTACAGCCACCAGTACTACCACTCCCACCACCACCAGTACTACCAGTACCACGACCACCAGTACTATCACTACCAGTACCACAACCACCAGTACTACCACTACCAGTACTACCAGTACCACTACCACCACCACCAGTACCAGTACCACCACCACCAGTACTACCACCACCAGTACTACCAGTACCACCACCACCACCAGTACTACCACGACCACCAGTACTACCAGTACTACAGCCACCAGTACTACCACTCCCACCACCACCAGTACCACGACCACCAGTACTACCTCTACCAGTACCACAACCACCAGTACTACCACTTCCAGTACCACCACCACCACCACCAGTACTACCAGTACTACCACCACCAGTACTACCACCGCCAGTACTACCACCACCAGTACTACCACCGCCAGTACCACCACCTCCAGTACTACCAGTACTACCAGTGCCACCACCACCAGTACTACCACTACCACCACCACCACCACCAGTACTACCAGTACTACCACCACCAGTACTACCAGTACTACCACCACCTGTACTACCACTACTACATCCACCAGTACTACCACTACTACAGCCACCAGTACTACCACTACCACCACCACCAGTACTACCACCACCCCCAGTACTACCACTACCAGTACTACCACTACCAGTACTACCACTACCAGTACTACCAGTACCACTACCACCACCACCAGTACCAGTACCACCACCACCAGTACTACCACTACCAGTACCACCACCACCACCACCACCAGTACTACCAGTACTACCACCACCAGTACTACCAGTACTACCACCACCAGTACTACCACCACCAGTACTACCACCACCAGTACTAGCACCACCAGTACCATCACCTCCAGTACTACCAGTACCACCACCACCAGTACTACCACTAAAAGTTCCACCACCACCAGTACTACCACTACCAGTACCACCACCACCACCAGTACTACCAGTACTACCACCACCAGTACTACCAGTACTACCACCACCAGTACTACCACCACCAGTACTACCACTACTACAGCCACCAGTACTACCACTACTACAGCCACCACCACTACTACCACCACCACCACTACTACCACCACCAGTACTACCACTACCACTACCACCACCACCAGTACTACCACCACCAGTACTACCAGTACCACCACCACCACCAGTACTACCACTGCCAGTACCACCACCACCACCAGTACTACCAGTACTACAGCCACCAGTACTACCACTCCCACCACCACCAGTACTACCAGTACCACGACCACCAGTACTACCACTACCAGTACCACAACCACCAGTACTACCACTACCAGTACCACCACCACCACCACCAGTACTACCAGTACTACCACCACCAGTACTACCACCACCAGTACTACCACCACCAGTACTACCACCACCAGTACTACCACCACCAGTACCACCACCTCCCGTACTACCAGTACTACCAGTGCCACCACCACCAGTACTACCACTACCAGTACCACCACCACCACCAACAGTACTACCAGTACTACCACCACCAGTACTACCAGTACTACCACCACCAGTACTACCACTACTACATCCACCAGTACTACCACTACTACAGCCACCAGTACTACCACTACCACCACCACCAGTACTACCACCACCACCAGTACTACCACTACCAGTACTACCACTACCAGTACTACCACTACCAGTACCACTACCACCACCAGTACCACCACCACCAGTACTACCACCACCAGTACTACCAGTACCACCACCACCACCACCAGTACTACCACCACCACCAGTACTACCAGTATTACAGCCACCAGTACTACCACTCCCACCACCACCAGTACTACCAGTACCACGACCACCAGTACTACCACTACCAGTACCACTACCACCAGTACTACCACTACCAGTACCACCACCACCAGTACCACCACTACCAGTACTACCAGTACTACCACCACCAGTACTACCACCACCAGTACTACCACCACTAGTACCACCACCTCCAGTACTACCACTACTACCACTACCAGTACCACCACCACCAGTACTACCAGTACCACCACCACCAATACTACCATTACCAGTACCACCACCACCAGTACTACCAGTACTACCACCACCAGTACTACCACCACCAGTACTACCACCACCAGCACTAGCACCACCAGTACCATCACCTCCAGTACTACCAGTACCACCACCACCAGTACTACCACTAAAAGTTCCACCACCACCAGTACTACCACTACCAGTACCACCACCACCACCAGTACTACCAGTACTACCACCACCAGTACTACCAGTACTACCACCACCAGTACTACCACCACCAGTACTACCACTACTACAGCCACCAGTACTACCACTACTACAGCCACCACCACTACTACCACCACCACCACCACTACTACCACCACCAGTACTACCACTACCACTACCACCACCACCAGTACTACCACCACCAGTACTACCAGTACCACCACCACCACCAGTACTACCACTGCCAGTACCACCACCACCACCAGTACTACCAGTACTACAGCCACCAGTACTACCACTCCCACCACCACCAGTACTACCAGTACCACGACCACCAGTACTACCACTACCAGTACCACAACCACCAGTACTACCACTACCAGTACCACCACCACCACCACCAGTACTACCAGTACTACCACCACCAGTACTACCACCACCAGTACTACCACCACCAGTACTACCACCACCAGTACTACCACCACCAGTACCACCACCTCCCGTACTACCAGTACTACCAGTGCCACCACCACCAGTACTACCACTACCAGTACCACCACCACCACCAACAGTACTACCAGTACTACCACCACCAGTACTACCAGTACTACCACCACCAGTACTACCACTACTACATCCACCAGTACTACCACTACTACAGCCACCAGTACTACCACTACCACCACCACCAGTACTACCACCACCACCAGTACTACCACTACCAGTACTACCACTACCAGTACTACCACTACCAGTACCACTACCACCACCACCAGTACCACCACCACCAGTACTACCACCACCAGTACTACCAGTACCACCACCACCACCACCAGTACTACCACCACCACCAGTACTACCAGTATTACAGCCACCAGTACTACCACTCCCACCACCACCAGTACTACCAGTACCACGACCACCAGTACTACCACTACCAGTACCACTACCACCAGTACTACCACTACCAGTACCACCACCACCAGTACCACCACTACCAGTACTACCAGTACTACCACCACCAGTACTACCACCACCAGTACTACCACCACTAGTACCACCACCTCCAGTACTACCACTACTACCACTACCAGTACCACCACCACCAGTACTACCAGTACCACCACCACCAATACTACCATTACCAGTACCACCACCACCAGTACTACCACTACCAGTACCACCACCACAACCACCAGTACTACCAGTACTACCACCACCAGTACTACCAGTACTACCACCACCAGTACTACCACCACCAGTACTACCACTACTACAGCCACCAGTACTACCACTACTACAGCCACCAGTACTACCACTACCACCACCACCACTACTACCACCACCACCAGTACTACCAGTACCACCACCACCAGTACTACCACTACCAGTACTACCAGTACCACTACCACCACCACCAGTACCACCACCACCAGTACTACCACCACCAGTACTACCAGTACCACCACCACCACCACCAGTACTACCACTACCAGTACCAGCACCACCACCACCACCAGTACTACCAGTACCACGACCACCAGTACTACCACTACCAGTACTACCACTACCAGTACTACCAGTACCACTACCACCACCACCAGTACTACCACCACCAGTACTACCAGTACCACCACCACCACCAGTACTACCACTACCAGTACCACCACCACTACTACCAGTACTACAGCCACCAGTACTACCACTCCCACCACCACCAGTACTACCAGTACCACGACCACCAGTACTACCACTACCAGTACCACCACCACCAGTACTACCAGTACTACCACCACCAGTAATACCACCACCAGTACCACCACCACCAGTACTACCACCACCAGTACTACCACCACCAGTACTACCACCACCAGTACTACCACTACCAGTACTACCAGTACCACTACCACCACCACTAGTACCACCACCACCAGTACTACCACCACCAGTACTACCAGTGCCACCACCACCACCAGTACTACCACCACCACCAGTACTACCACCACCACCAGTACTACCAGTATCACCACCACCAGTACTACCACTACCAGTACTACCACTACCAGTACTACCAGTACCACTACCACCACCACCAGTACTACCACTACCACCACCACCAGTACTACCAGTACCACGACCACCAGTACTACCACTGCCAGTACCACCACCACCAGTACTACCACTACCAGTACCACCACCACCACCACCACCACCACCAGTACTACCACCACCAGTACTACCACCACCAGTACTACCACCACCAGTACTACCACCACCAGTACTAGTACCACCAGTACCACCACCTCCAGTACTACCAGTACTACCAGTACCACCACCACCAGTACTACCACTACCAGTTCCACCACCACCAGTACTACCACCACCAGTACTACCAGTACTACCACCACCAGTACTGCCACCACCAGTACTACCACTACTACAGCCGACAGTACTACCACTACTACAGCCACCACCATTACTACCACCACCACCACCACTACTACCACCACCAGTACTACCACTACCACTACCACCACCACCAGTACGACCACCACCAGTACTACCAGTACCACCACCACCACCAGTACTACCACTGCCAGTACCACCACCACCACCAGTACTACCAGTACTACAGCCACCAGTACTACCACTCCCACCACCACCAGTACTACCAGTACCACAACCACCAGTACTACCAGTATCAATACCACCACCACCACCACCATTACTACCAGTACTACCACCACCAGTACTACCACCACCAGTACTACCACCACCAGTACTACCACCACCAGTACCACCACCTCCAGTACTACCAGTACTACCAGTGCCACCACCACCAGTACTACCACTACCAGTACCACCACCACCACCACCACCAGTACTACCAGTACTACCACCACCAGTACTACCAGTACTACCACCACCAGTACTACCACCACCAGTACTACCACTACTACATCCACCAGTACTACCACTACTACAGCCACCAGTACTACCACTACCACCACCACCAGTACTACCACCACCACCAGTACTACCACTACCAGTACTACCAGTACTACCACTACCAGTACTACCAGTACCACTACCACCACCACCAGAACCAGTACCACCACCACCAGTACTACCACCACCAGTACTACCAGTACCACCACCACCACCACCACCAGTACTACCACCACCACCAGTACTACCAGTACTACAGCCACCAGTACTACCACTCCCACCACCACCAGTACTACCAGTACCACGACCACCAGTACTATCACTACCAGTACCACAACCACCAGTACTACCACTACCAGTACTACCAGTACCACTACCACCACCACCAGTACCAGTACCACCACCACCAGTACTACCACCACCAGTACTACCAGTACCACCACCACCAGTACTAGCACCACCAGTACCATCACCTCCAGTACTACCAGTACCACCACCACCAGTACTACCACTAAAAGTTCCACCACCACCAGTACTACCACTACCAGTACCACCACCACCACCAGTACTACCAGTACTACCACCACCAGTACTACCAGTACTACCACCACCAGTACTACCACCACCAGTACTACCACTACTACAGCCACCAGTACTACCACTACTACAGCCACCACCACTACTACCACCACCACCACCACTACTACCACCACCAGTACTACCACTACCACTACCACCACCACCAGTACTACCACCACCAGTACTACCAGTACCACCACCACCACCAGTACTACCACTGCCAGTACCACCACCACCACCAGTACTACCAGTACTACAGCCACCAGTACTACCACTCCCACCACCACCAGTACTACCAGTACCACGACCACCAGTACTACCACTACCAGTACCACAACCACCAGTACTACCACTACCAGTACCACCACCACCACCACCAGTACTACCAGTACTACCACCACCAGTACTACCACCACCAGTACTACCACCACCAGTACTACCACCACCAGTACTACCACCACCAGTACCACCACCTCCCGTACTACCAGTACTACCAGTGCCACCACCACCAGTACTACCACTACCAGTACCACCACCACCACCAACAGTACTACCAGTACTACCACCACCAGTACTACCAGTACTACCACCACCAGTACTACCACTACTACATCCACCAGTACTACCACTACTACAGCCACCAGTACTACCACTACCACCACCACCAGTACTACCACCACCACCAGTACTACCACTACCAGTACTACCACTACCAGTACTACCACTACCAGTACCACTACCACCACCACCAGTACCACCACCACCAGTACTACCACCACCAGTACTACCAGTACCACCACCACCACCACCAGTACTACCACCACCACCAGTACTACCAGTATTACAGCCACCAGTACTACCACTCCCACCACCACCAGTACTACCAGTACCACGACCACCAGTACTACCACTACCAGTACCACAACCACCAGTACTACCACTACCAGTACTACCAGTACCACTACCACCACCACCAGTACCAGTACCACCACCACCAGTACTACCACCACCAGTACTACCAGTACCACCACCACCACCACCACCAGTACTACCACCACCACCAGTACTACCAGTACTACAGCCACCAGTACTACCACTCCCACCACCACCAGTACTACCAGTACCACGACCACCAGTACTACCACTACCAGTACCACAACCACCAGTACTACCACTACCAGTACCACCACCACCACCAGTACTACCACCACCATTACTACCACCACCAGTACTACCACCACCAGTACTACCACCACCAGTACTACCACCACCAGTACCACCACCTCCAGTACTACCACTACCAGTACCACCACCACCAGTACTACCAGTACTACCACCACCAGTACTACCAGTACTACCACCACCAGTACTACCACTACTACATCCACCAGTACTACCACTACTACAGCCACCAGTACTACCACTACCACCACCACCAGTACTACTACCACCACCAGTACTACCACTACCAGTACTACCACTACCAGTACTACCACTACCAGTACTACCAGTACCACTACCACCACCACCAGTACCAGTACCACCACCACCAGTACTACCACCACCAGTACTACCAGTACCACCACCACCACCACCACCACCAGTACTACCACCACCACCAGTACTACCAGTACCACCACCACCAGTACTACCACTACCAGTACTACCACTACCAGTACTACTACCACCACCACTAGTACTACCACCACCAGTACTACCAGTACCACCACCACCACCAGTACTACCACTACCAGTACCACCACCACCAGTACTACCAGTACTACAGCCACCAGTACTACCACTACCACCACCACCAGTACTACCAGTACCACGACCACCAGTACTACCACTACCAGTACTACCACTACCAGTACCACCACCACCAGTACTACCACCACCAGTACCACCACCACCAGTACCACCACTACCACCAGTACTACCACTACCAGTACCACCACCACCAGTACCAACACTACCAGTACTACCACCACCAGTACTACCACTACCAGTACTACCACCACCAGTACCACCACCACCAGTACCACCACCACCAGTACCACCACTACCACCAGTACTACCACTACCAGTACCACCACCACCAGTACCAACACTACCAGTACTACCACCACCAGTACTACCACCACCAGTACTACCACCACCAGTACCACCACCTCCAGTACTACCACTACCAGTACTACCACTACCACCACCACCAGTACTACCACTACCAGTACCACCACCAGTACTACCAGTACTACCACCACCAGTACTACCAGTACTACCACCACCAGTACTACCACTACTACAGCCACCAGTACTACCACTACTACAGCCACCAGTACTACCACTACCACCACCACTAGTACCACCACCACCACCAGTACTACCACTACCAGTACTAGCACTAAAAGTACTACCACTACCAGTACCACTACCACCACCACCAGTACTACCACCACCAGTACTACCACCACCAGTACTACCAGTACCACCACCACCAACATTACTACCAGTACCACCACCACCAGTACTACCAGTACTACAGCCACCAGTACTACCACTACCACCACCACCAGTACTACCAGTACCACGACCACCAGTACTACCACTACCAGCACCACCACCACCAGTACTACCAGTACTACCACCACCAATACTACCACCGCCAGTACTACCACCACCAGTACTACCACCACCAGTACCACCACCTCCAGTACTACCAGTACTACCAGTGCCACCACCACCAGTACTACCACTACCAGTACCACCACCACCACCACCAGTACTACCAGTACTACCACCACCAGTACTACCAGTACTACCACCACCAGTACTACCACTACTACATCCACCAGTACTACCACTACTACAGCCACCAGTACTACCACTACCACCACCACCAGTACTACCACCACCCCCAGTACTACCACTACCAGTACTACCACTACCAGTACTACCACTACCAGTACTACCAGTACCACTACCACCACCACCAGTACCAGTACCACCACCACCAGTACTACCACTACCAGTACCACCACCACCACCAGTACTACCAGTACTACCACCACCAGTACTACCACCACCAGTACTACCACCACCAGTACTAGCACCACCAGTACCACCACCTCCAGTACTACCAGTACTACCAGTACCACCACCACCAGTACTACCACTAAAAGTTCCACCACCACCAGTACTACCACTACCAGTACCACCACCACCACCAGTACTACCAGTACTACCACCACCAGTACTACCAGTACTACCACCACCAGTACTACCACCACCAGTACTACCACTACTACAGCCACCAGTACTACCACTACTACAGCCACCACCACTACTACCACCACCACCACCACTACTACCACCACCAGTACTACCACTACCACTACCACCACCACCAGTACTACCACCACCAGTACTATCAGTACCACCACCACCACCAGTACTACCACTACCAGTACCACCACCACTACTACCAGTACTACAGCCACCAGTACTACCACTCCCACCACCACCAGTACTACCAGTACCACGACCACCAGTACTACCACTACCAGTACCACCACCACCACCACCAGTACTACCAGTACTACCACCACCAGTACTACCACCACCAGTACCACCACCACCAGTACTACCACCACCAGTACTACCACCACCAGTACTACCACCCCCAGTACTAGCACCACCAGTACCACCACCTCCAGTACTACCACTACTACCACTACCAGTACCACCACCACCAGTACTACCACTACCACCACCACCAGTACTACCACTACCAGTACCACCACCACCAGTACTACCACTACCAGTACCACCACCACCACCACCAGTACTACCAGTACTACCAC
The DNA here is from genome assembly GCF_964261635.1 of Lissotriton helveticus. Taxonomy (NCBI): domain Eukaryota; kingdom Metazoa; phylum Chordata; class Amphibia; order Caudata; family Salamandridae; genus Lissotriton; species Lissotriton helveticus. The sequence goes on from NC_136064.1 coordinate 81,961,850, forward strand.
CACCAGTACTACCAGTACTACCACCACCAGTACTACCACTACTACAGCCACCAGTACTACCACTACTACAGCCACCAGTACTACCACTACCACCACCACCAGTACTACCACCACCACCAGTACTACCAGTACCACCACCACCAGTACTACCACTACCAGTACTACCACTACCAGTACTACCAGTACCACTACCACCACCACCAGTATCACCACCACCAGTACTACCACCACCAGTACTACCAGTACCACCACCAGTACTACCACCACCACCAGTACTACCACCACCACCAGTACTACCAGTATCACCACCACCAGTACTACCACCACTACCAGTACTACCAGTACCACTACCACCACCACCAGTACCACAATCACCAGTACTACCACCACCAGTACCACCACCACCAGTACTACCACCACCAATACTACCACTACTACCACCACCAGTACCACCACCATCAGTACCACCACCACCAGTACCACCACTACCACCAGTACTACCACTACCAGTACCACCACCACCAGTACCACCACTACCAGTACTACCACCACCAGTACTACCACCACCAGTACTACCACCACTAGTACCACCACCTCCAGTACTACCACTACTACCACTACCAGTACCACCACCACCAGTACTACCAGTACCACCACCACCAATACTACCATTACCAGTACCACCACCACCAGTACTACCACTACCAGTACCACCACCACAACCACCAGTACTACCAGTACTACCACCACCAGTACTACCAGTACTACCACCACCAGTACTACCACCACCAGTACTACCACTACTACAGCCACCAGTACTACCACTACTACAGCCACCAGTACTACCACTACCACCACCACCACTACTACCACCACCACCAGTACTACCAGTACCACCACCACCAGTACTACCACTACCAGTACTACCAGTACCACTACCACCACCACCAGTACCACCACCACCAGTACTACCACCACCAGTACTACCAGTACCACCACCACCACCACCAGTACTACCACTACCAGTACCAACACCACCACCACCACCAGTACTACCAGTACCACGACCACCAGTACTACCACTACCAGTACTACCACTACCAGTACTACTAGTACCACTACCACCACCACCAGTACTACCACCACCAGTACTACCAGTACCACCACCACCACCACCAGTACTACCACTACCAGTACCACCACCACTACTACCAGTACTACAGCCACCAGTACTACCACTCCCACCACCACCAGTACTACCAGTACCACGACCACCAGTACTACCACTACCAGTACCACCACCACCAGTACTACCAGTACTACCACCACCAGTAATACCACCACCAGTACCACCACCACCAGTACTACCACCACCAGTACTACCACCACCAGTACTACCACCACCAGTACTACCACTACCAGTACTACCAGTACCACTACCACCACCACTAGTACTACCACCACCAGTACTACCACCACCAGTACTACCAGTGCCACCACCACCACCAGTACTACCACCACCACCAGTACTACCACCACCACCAGTACTACCAGTATCACCACCACCAGTACTACCACTACCAGTACTACCACTACCAGTACTACCAGTACCACTACCACCACCACCAGTACTACCACTACCACCACCACCAGTACTACCAGTACCACGACCACCAGTACTACCACTGCCAGTACCACCACCACCAGTACTACCACTACCAGTACCACCACCACCACCACCACCACCACCAGTACTACCAGTACTACCACCACCAGTACTACCACCACCAGTACTACCACCACCAGTACTACCACCACCAGTACTAGTACCACCAGTACCACCACCTCCAGTACTACCAGTACTACCAGTACCACCACCACCAGTACTACCACTACCAGTTCCACCACCACCAGTACTACCACTACCAGTACCACCACCACCACCACCAGTACTACCAGTACTACCACCACCAGTACTACCAGTACTACCACCACCAGTACTGCCACCACCAGTACTATCACTACTACAGCCGACAGTACTACCACTACTACAGCCACCACCATTACTACGACCACCACCACCACTACTACCACCACCAGTACTACCACTACCACTACCACCACCACCAGTACTACCACCACCAGTACTACCAGTACCACCACCACCACCAGTACTACCACTGCCAGTACCACCACCACCACCAGTACTACCAGTACTACAGCCACCAGTACTACCACTCCCACCACCACCAGTACTACCAGTACCACAACCACCAGTACTACCACTACCAATACCACCACCACCACCACCATTACTACCAGTACTACCACCACCAGTACTACCACCACCAGCACTACCACCACCAGTACTACCACCACCAGTACCACCACCTCCAGTACTACCAGTACTACCAGTGCCACCACCACCAGTACTACCACTACCAGTACCACCACCACCACCACCACCAGTACTACCAGTACTACCACCACCAGTACTACCAGTACTACCACCACCAGTACTACCACCACCAGTACTACCACTACTACATCCACCAGTACTACCACTACTACAGCCACCAGTACTACCACTACCACCACCACCAGTACTACCACCACCACCAGTACTACCACTACCAGTACTACCACTACCAGTACTACCACTACCAGTACTACCAGTACCACTACCACCACCACCAGAACCAGTACCACCACCACCAGTACTACCACCACCAGTACTACCAGTACCACCACCACCACCACCACCACCAGTACTACCACCACCACCAGTACTACCAGTACTACAGCCACCAGTACTACCACTCCCACCACCACCAGTACTACCAGTACCACGACCACCAGTACTATCACTACCAGTACCACAACCACCAGTACTACCACTACCAGTACTACCAGTACCACTACCACCACCACCAGTACCAGTACCACCACCACCAGTACTACCACCACCAGTACTACCAGTACCACCACCACCACCAGTACTACCACGACCACCAGTACTACCAGTACTACAGCCACCAGTACTACCACTCCCACCACCACCAGTACCACGACCACCAGTACTACCTCTACCAGTACCACAACCACCAGTACTACCACTACCAGTACCACCACCACCACCACCAGTACTACCAGTACTACCACCACCAGTACTACCACCGCCAGTACTACCACCACCAGTACTACCACCGCCAGTACCACCACCTCCAGTACTACCAGTACTACCAGTGCCACCACCACCAGTACTACCACTACCACCACCACCACCACCAGTACTACCAGTACTACCACCACCAGTACTACCAGTACTACCACCACCTGTACTACCACTACTACATCCACCAGTACTACCACTACTACAGCCACCAGTACTACCACTACCACCACCACCAGTACTACCACCACCCCCAGTACTACCACTACCAGTACTACCACTACCAGTACTACCACTACCAGTACTACCAGTCCCACTACCACCACCACCAGTACCAGTACCACCACCACCAGTACTACCACTACCAGTACCACCACCACCACCACCACCAGTACTACCAGTACTACCACCACCAGTACTACCAGTACTACCACCACCAGTACTACCACCACCAGTACTACCACCACCAGTACTAGCACCACCAGTACCATCACCTCCAGTACTACCAGTACCACCACCACCAGTACTACCACTAAAAGTTCCACCACCACCAGTACTACCACTACCAGTACCACCACCACCACCAGTACTACCAGTACTACCACCACCAGTACTACCAGTACTACCACCACCAGTACTACCACCACCAGTACTACCACTACTACAGCCACCAGTACTACCACTACTACAGCCACCACCACTACTACCACCACCACCACCACTACTACCACCACCAGTACTACCACTACCACTACCACCACCACCAGTACTACCACCACCAGTACTACCAGTACCACCACCACCACCAGTACTACCACTGCCAGTACCACCACCACCACCAGTACTACCAGTACTACAGCCACCAGTACTACCACTCCCACCACCACCAGTACTACCAGTACCACGACCACCAGTACTACCACTACCAGTACCACAACCACCAGTACTACCACTACCAGTACCACCACCACCACCACCAGTACTACCAGTACTACCACCACCAGTACTACCACCACCAGTACTACCACCACCAGTACTACCACCACCAGTACTACCACCACCAGTACCACCACCTCCCGTACTACCAGTACTACCAGTGCCACCACCACCAGTACTACCACTACCAGCACCACCACCACCACCACCAGTACTACCAGTACTACCACCACCAGTACTACCAGTACTACCACCACCAGTACTACCACCACCAGTACTACCACCACCAGTACTAGCACCACCAGTACCATCACCTCCAGTACTACCAGTACCACCACCACCAGTACTACCACTAAAAGTTCCACCACCACCAGTACTACCACTACCAGTACCACCACCACCACCAGTACTACCAGTACTACCACCACCAGTACTACCAGTACTACCACCACCAGTACTACCACTACTACAGCCACCAGTACTACCACTACTACAGCCACCAGTACTACCACTACTACCACCACCAGTACTACCACCACCAGTACTACCACCACCAGTACCACCACCTCCCGTACTACCAGTACTACCAGTGCCACCACCACCAGTACTACCACTACCAGTACCACCACCACCACCAACAGTACTACCAGTACTACCACCACCAGTACTACCAGTACTACCACCACCAGTACTACCACTACTACATCCACCAGTACTACCACTACTACAGCCACCAGTACTACCACTACCACCACCACCAGTACTACCACCACCACCAGTACTACCACTACCAGTACTACCACTACCAGTACTACCACTACCAGTACCACTACCACCACCACCAGTACCACCACCACCAGTACTACCACCACCAGTACTACCAGTACCACCACCACCACCACCAGTACTACCACCACCACCAGTACTACCAGTATTACAGCCACCAGTACTACCACTCCCACCACCACCAGTACTACCAGTACCACGACCACCAGTACTACCACTACCAGTACCACAACCACCAGTACTACCACTACCAGTACTACCAGTACCACTACCACCACCACCAGTACCAGTACCACCACCACCAGTACTACCACCACCAGTACTACCAGTACCACCACCACCACCACCAGTACTACCACCACCACCAGTACTACCAGTACTACAGCCACCAGTACTACCACTCCCACCACCACCAGTACTACCAGTACCACGACCACCAGTACTACCACTACCAGTACCACAACCACCAGTACTACCACTACCAGTACCACCACCACCACCAGTACTACCACCACCATTACTACCACCACCAGTACTACCACCACCAGTACTACCACCACCAGTACTACCACCACCAGTACCACCACCTCCAGTACTACCAGTACTACCAGTGCCACCACCACCAGTACTACCACTACCAGTACCACCACCACCAGTACTACCAGTACTACCACCACCAGTACTACCAGTACTACCACCACCAGTACTACCACTACTACATCCACCAGTACTACCACTACTACAGCCACCAGTACTACCACTACCACCACCACCAGTACTACCACCACCACCAGTACTACCACTACCAGTACTACCACTACCAGTACTACCACTACCAGTACTACCAGTACCACTACCACCACCACCAGTACCAGTACCACCACCACCAGTACTACCACCACCAGTACTACCAGTACCACCACCACCACCACCACCACCAGTACTACCACCACCACCAGTACTACCAGTACCACCACCACCAGTACTACCACTACCAGTACTACCACTACCAGTACTACTACCACCACCACTAGTACTACCACCACCAGTACTACCAGTACCACCACCACCACCAGTACTACCACTACCAGTACCACCACCACCAGTACTACCAGTACTACAGCCACCAGTACTACCACTACCACCACCACCAGTACTACCAGTACCACGACCACCAGTACTACCACTACCAGTACTACCACTACCAGTACCACCACCACCAGTACCACCACCACCAGTACCACCACTACCACCAGTACTACCACTACCAGTACCACCACCACCAGTACCAACACTACCAGTACTACCACCACCAGTACTACCACTACCAGTACTACCACCACCAGTACCACCACCACCAGTACCACCACCACCAGTACCACCACTACCACCAGTACTACCACTACCAGTACCACCACCACCAGTACCAACACTACCAGTACTACCACCACCAGTACTACCACCACCAGTACTACCACCACCAGTACCACCACCTCCAGTACTACCACTACCAGTACTACCACTACCACCACCACCAGTACTACCACTACCAGTACCACCACCAGTACTACCAGTACTACCACCACCAGTACTACCAGTACTACCACCACCAGTACTACCACTACTACAGCCACCAGTACTACCACTACTACAGCCACCAGTACTACCACTACCACCACCACTAGTACCACCACCACCACCAGTACTACCACTACCAGTACTAGCACTAAAAGTACTACCACTACCAGTACCACTACCACCACCACCAGTACTACCACCACCAGTACTACCACCACCAGTACTACCAGTACCACCACCACCAACAGTACTACCAGTACCACCACCACCAGTACTACCAGTACTACAGCCACCAGTACTACCACTACCACCACCACCAGTACTACCAGTACCACGACCACCAGTACTACCACTACCAGCACCACCACCACCAGTACTACCAGTACTACCACCACCAATACTACCACCGCCAGTACTACCACCACCAGTACTACCACCACCAGTACCACCACCTCCAGTACTACCAGTACTACCAGTGCCACCACCACCAGTACTACCACTACCAGTACCACCACCACCACCACCAGTACTACCAGTACTACCACCACCAGTACTACCAGTACTACCACCACCAGTACTACCACTACTACATCCACCAGTACTACCACTACTACAGCCACCAGTACTACCACTACCACCACCACCAGTACTACCACCACCCCCAGTACTACCACTACCAGTACTACCACTACCAGTACTACCAGTACCACTACCACCACCACCAGTACCAGTACCACCACCACCAGTACTACCACTACCAGTACCACCACCACCACCAGTACTACCAGTACTACCACCACCAGTACTACCACCACCAGTACTAGCACCACCAGTACCACCACCTCCAGTACTACCAGTACTACCAGTACCACCACCACCAGTACTACCACTAAAAGTTCCACCACCACCAGTACTACCACTACCAGTACCACCACCACCACCAGTACTACCAGTACTACCACCACCAGTACTACCAGTACTACCACCACCAGTACTACCACCACCAGTACTACCACTACTACAGCCACCAGTACTACCACTACTACAGCCACCACCACTACTACCACCACCACCACCACTACTACCACCACCAGTACTACCACTACCACTACCACCACCACCAGTACTACCACCACCAGTACTATCAGTACCACCACCACCACCAGTACTACCACTACCAGTACCACCACCACTACTACCAGTACTACAGCCACCAGTACTACCACTCCCACCACCACCAGTACTACCAGTACCACGACCACCAGTACTACCACTACCAGTACCACCACCACCACCACCAGTACTACCAGTACTACCACCACCAGTACTACCACCACCAGTACCACCACCACCAGTACTACCACCACCAGTACTACCACCACCAGTACTACCACCCCCAGTACTAGCACCACCAGTACCACCACCTCCAGTACTACCACTACTACCACTACCAGTACCACCACCACCAGTACTACCACTACCACCACCACCAGTACTACCACTACCAGTACCACCACCACCAGTACTACCACTACCAGTACCACCACCACCACCACCAGTACTACCAGTACTACCACCACCAGTACTACCAGTACTACCACCACCAGTACTACCACTACTACAGCCACCAGTACTACCACTACTACAGCCACCAGTACTACCACTACCACCACCACCAGTACTACCACCACCACCAGTACTACCAGTACCACCACCACCAGTACTACCACTACCAGTACTACCACTACCAGTACTACCAGTACCACTACCACCACCACCAGTATCACCACCACCAGTACTACCACCACCAGTACTACCAGTACCACCACCAGTACTACCACCACCACCAGTACTACCACCACCACCAGTACTACCAGTATCACCACCACCAGTACTACCACCACTACCAGTACTACCAGTACCACTACCACCACCACCAGTACCACAATCACCAGTACTACCACCACCAGTACCACCACCACCAGTACTACCACCACCAATACTACCACTACTACCACCACCAGTACCACCACCATCAGTACCACCACCACCAGTACCACCACTACCACCAGTACTACCACTACCAGTACCACCACCACCAGTACCACCACTACCAGTACTACCACCACCAGTACTACCACCACCAGTACTACCACCACTAGTACCACCACCTCCAGTACTACCACTACTACCACTACCAGTACCACCACCACCAGTACTACCAGTACCACCACCACCAATACTACCATTACCAGTACCACCACCACCAGTACTACCACTACCAGTACCACCACCACAACCACCAGTACTACCAGTACTACCACCACCAGTACTACCAGTACTACCACCACCAGTACTACCACCACCAGTACTACCACTACTACAGCCACCAGTACTACCACTACTACAGCCACCAGTACTACCACTACCACCACCACCACTACTACCACCACCACCAGTACTACCAGTACCACCACCACCAGTACTACCACTACCAGTACTACCAGTACCACTACCACCACCACCAGTACCACCACCACCAGTACTACCACCACCAGTACTACCAGTACCACCACCACCACCACCAGTACTACCACTACCAGTACCAACACCACCACCACCACCAGTACTACCAGTACCACGACCACCAGTACTACCACTACCAGTACTACCACTACCAGTACTACTAGTACCACTACCACCACCACCAGTACTACCACCACCAGTACTACCAGTACCACCACCACCACCACCAGTACTACCACTACCAGTACCACCACCACTACTACCAGTACTACAGCCACCAGTACTACCACTCCCACCACCACCAGTACTACCAGTACCACGACCACCAGTACTACCACTACCAGTACCACCACCACCAGTACTACCAGTACTACCACCACCAGTAATACCACCACCAGTACCACCACCACCAGTACTACCACCACCAGTACTACCACCACCAGTACTACCACCACCAGTACTACCACTACCAGTACTACCAGTACCACTACCACCACCACTAGTACTACCACCACCAGTACTACCACCACCAGTACTACCAGTGCCACCACCACCACCAGTACTACCACCACCACCAGTACTACCACCACCACCAGTACTACCAGTATCACCACCACCAGTACTACCACTACCAGTACTACCACTACCAGTACTACCAGTACCACTACCACCACCACCAGTACTACCACTACCACCACCACCAGTACTACCAGTACCACGACCACCAGTACTACCACTGCCAGTACCACCACCACCAGTACTACCACTACCAGTACCACCACCACCACCACCAGTACTACCACTACCAGTACCACCACCACTACTACCAGTACTACAGCCACCAGTACTACCACTCCCACCACCACCAGTACTACCAGTACCACGACCACCAGTACTACCACCTCCAGTACTACCACCACCAGTACTACCACCACCAGTACTACCACCACCAGTACTACCACTACCAGTACTACCAGTACCACTACCACCACCACTAGTACTACCACCACCAGTACTACCACCACCAGTACTACCAGTGCCACCACCACCACCAGTACTACCACCACCACCAGTACTACCACCACCACCAGTACTACCAGTATCACCACCACCAGTACTACCACTACCAGTACTACCACTACCAGTACTACCAGTACCACTACCACCACCACCAGTACTACCACTACCACCACCACCAGTACTACCAGTACCACGACCACCAGTACTACCACTGCCAGTACCACCACCACCAGTACTACCACTACCAGTACCACCACCACCACCACCACCAGTACTACCAGTACTACCACCACCAGTACTACCACCACCAGTACTACCACCACCAGTACTAGTACCACCAGTACCACCACCTCCAGTACTACCAGTACTACCAGTACCACCACCACCAGTACTACCACTACCAGTTCCACCACCACCAGTACTACCACTACCAGTACCACCACCACCACCAGTACTACCAGTACTACCACCACCAGTACTACCAGTACTACCACCACCAGTACTGCCACCACCAGTACTATCACTACTACAGCCGACAGTACTACCACTACTACAGCCACCACCATTACTACGACCACCACCACCACTACTACCACCACCAGTACTACCACTACCACTACCACCACCACCAGTACTACCACCACCAGTACTACCAGTACCACCACCACCACCAGTACTACCACTGCCAGTACCACCACCACCACCAGTACTACCAGTACTACAGCCACCAGTACTACCACTCCCACCACCACCAGTACTACCAGTACCACAACCACCAGTACTACCACTACCAATACCACCACCACCACCACCATTACTACCAGTACTACCACCACCAGTACTACCACCACCAGCACTACCACCACCAGTACTACCACCACCAGTACCACCACCTCCAGTACTACCAGTACTACCAGTGCCACCACCACCAGTACTACCACTACCAGTACCACCACCACCACCACCACCAGTACTACCAGTACTACCACCACCAGTACTACCAGTACTACCACCACCAGTACTACCACCACCAGTACTACCACTACTACATCCACCAGTACTACCACTACTACAGCCACCAGTACTACCACTACCACCACCACCAGTACTACCACCACCACCAGTACTACCACTACCAGTACTACCACTACCAGTACTACCACTACCAGTACTACCAGTACCACTACCACCACCACCAGAACCAGTACCACCACCACCAGTACTACCACCACCAGTACTACCAGTACCACCACCACCACCACCACCACCAGTACTACCACCACCACCAGTACTACCAGTACTACAGCCACCAGTACTACCACTCCCACCACCACCAGTACTACCAGTACCACGACCACCAGTACTATCACTACCAGTACCACAACCACCAGTACTACCACTACCAGTACTACCAGTACCACTACCACCACCACCAGTACCAGTACCACCACCACCAGTACTACCACCACCAGTACTACCAGTACCACCACCACCACCAGTACTACCACGACCACCAGTACTACCAGTACTACAGCCACCAGTACTACCACTCCCACCACCACCAGTACCACGACCACCAGTACTACCTCTACCAGTACCACAACCACCAGTACTACCACTACCAGTACCACCACCACCACCACCAGTACTACCAGTACTACCACCACCAGTACTACCACCGCCAGTACTACCACCACCAGTACTACCACCGCCAGTACCACCACCTCCAGTACTACCAGTACTACCAGTGCCACCACCACCAGTACTACCACTACCACCACCACCACCACCAGTACTACCAGTACTACCACCACCAGTACTACCAGTACTACCACCACCTGTACTACCACTACTACATCCACCAGTACTACCACTACTACAGCCACCAGTACTACCACTACCACCACCACCAGTACTACCACCACCCCCAGTACTACCACTACCTGTACTACCACTACCAGTACTACCACTACCAGTACTACCAGTCCCACTACCACCACCACCAGTACCAGTACCACCACCACCAGTACTACCACTACCAGTACCACCACCACCACCAGTACTACCAGTACTACCACCACCAGTACTACCAGTACTACCACCACCAGTACTACCACCACCAGTACTACCACCACCAGTACTAGCACCACCAGTACCATCACCTCCAGTACTACCAGTACCACCACCACCAGTACTACCACTAAAAGTTCCACCACCACCAGTACTACCACTACCAGTACCACCACCACCACCAGTACTACCAGTACTACCACCACCAGTACTACCAGTACTACCACCACCAGTACTACCACCACCAGTACTACCACTACTACAGCCACCAGTACTACCACTACTACAGCCACCACCACTACTACCACCACCACCACCACTACTACCACCACCAGTACTACCACTACCACTACCACCACCACCAGTACTACCACCACCAGTACTACCAGTACCACCACCACCACCAGTACTACCACTGCCAGTACCACCACCACCACCAGTACTACCAGTACTACAGCCACCAGTACTACCACTCCCACCACCACCAGTACTACCAGTACCACGACCACCAGTACTACCACTACCAGTACCACAACCACCAGTACTACCACTACCAGTACCACCACCACCACCACCAGTACTACCAGTACTACCACCACCAGTACTACCACCACCAGTACTACCACCACCAGTACTACCACCACCAGTACTACCACCACCAGTACCACCACCTCCCGTACTACCAGTACTACCAGTGCCACCACCACCAGTACTACCACTACCAGCACCACCACCACCACCACCAGTACTACCAGTACTACCACCACCAGTACTACCAGTACTACCACCACCAGTACTACCACCACCAGTACTACCACCACCAGTACTAGCACCACCAGTACCATCACCTCCAGTACTACCAGTACCACCACCACCAGTACTACCACTAAAAGTTCCACCACCACCAGTACTACCACTACCACCACCACCAGTACTACCAGTACTACCAGTACTACCACCACCAGTACTACCAGTACTACCACCACCAGTACTACCACCACCAGTACTACCACTACTACAGCCACCAGTACTACCACTACTACAGCCACCACCACTACTACCACCACCACCACCACTACTACCACCACCAGTACTACCACTACCACTACCACCACCACCAGTACTACCACCACCAGTACTACCAGTACCACCACCACCACCAGTACTACCACTGCCAGTACCACCACCACCACCAGTACTACCAGTACTACAGCCACCAGTACTACCACTCCCACCACCACCAGTACTACCAGTACCACGACCACCAGTACTACCACTACCAGTACCACAACCACCAGTACTACCACTACCAGTACCACCACCACCACCACCAGTACTACCAGTACTACCACCACCAGTACTACCACCACCAGTACTACCACCACCAGTACTACCACCACCAGTACTACCACCACCAGTACCACCACCTCCCGTACTACCAGTACTACCAGTGCCACCACCACCAGTACTACCACTACCAGTACCACCACCACCACCAACAGTACTACCAGTACTACCACCACCAGTACTACCAGTACTACCACCACCAGTACTACCACTACTACATCCACCAGTACTACCACTACTACAGCCACCAGTACTACCACTACCACCACCACCAGTACTACCACCACCACCAGTACTACCACTACCAGTACTACCACTACCAGTACTACCACTACCAGTACTACCAGTACCACTACCACCACCACCAGTACCACCACCACCAGTACTACCACCACCAGTACTACCAGTACCACCACCACCACCACCAGTACTACCACCACCACCAGTACTACCAGTACTACAGCCACCAGTACTACCACTCCCACCACCAGTACTACCAGTACCACGACCACCAGTACTACCACTACCAGTACCACAACCACCAGTACTACCACTACCAGTACTACCAGTACCACTACCACCACCACCAGTACCAGTACCACCACCACCAGTACTACCAGTACCACCACCACCACCACCAGTACTACCACCACCACCAGTACTACCAGTACTACAGCCACCAGTACTACCACTCCCACCACCACCAGTACTACCAGTACCACGACCACCAGTACTACCACTACCAGTACCACAACCACCAGTACTACCACTACCAGTACCACCACCACCACCAGTACTACCACCACCATTACTACTACCACCAGTACTACCACCACCAGTACTACCACCACCAGTACTACCACCACCAGTACCACCACCTCCAGTACTACCAGTACTACCAGTGCCACCACCACCAGTACTACCACTACCAGTACCACCACCACCAGTACTACCAGTACTACCACCACCAGTACTACCAGTACTACCACCACCAGTACTACCACTACTACATCCACCAGTACTACCACTACTACAGCCACCAGTACTACCACTACCACCACCACCAGTACTACCACCACCACCAGTACTACCACTACCAGTACTACCACTACCAGTACTACCACTACCAGTACTACCAGTACCACTACCACCACCACCAGTACCAGTACCACCACCACCAGTACTACCACCACCAGTACTACCAGTACCACCACCACCACCACCACCACCAGTACTACCACCACCACCAGTACTACCAGTACCACCACCACCAGTACTACCACTACCAGTACTACCACTACCAGTACTACTACCACCACCACTAGTACTACCACCACCAGTACTACCAGTACCACCACCACCACCAGTACTACCACTACCAGTACCACCACCACCAGTACTACCAGTACTACAGCCACCAGTACTACCACTACCACCACCACCAGTACTACCAGTACCACGACCACCAGTACTACCACTACCAGTACTACCACTACCAGTACCACCACCACCAGTACTACCACCACCAGTACCACCACCACCAGTACCACCACTACCACCAGTACTACCACTACCAGTACCACCACCACCAGTACCAACACTACCAGTACTACCACCACCAGTACTACCACTACCAGTACTACCACCACCAGTACCACCACCACCAGTACCACCACCACCAGTACCACCACTACCACCAGTACTACCACTACCAGTACCACCACCACCAGTACCAACACTACCAGTACTACCACCACCAGTACTACCACCACCAGTACTACCACCACCAGTACCACCACCTCCAGTACTACCACTACCAGTACTACCACTACCACCACCACCAGTACTACCACTACCAGTACCACCACCAGTACTACCAGTACTACCACCACCAGTACTACCAGTACTACCACCACCAGTACTACCACTACTACAGCCACCAGTACTACCACTACTACAGCCACCAGTACTACCACTACCACCACCACTAGTACCACCACCACCACCAGTACTACCACTACCAGTACTAGCACTAAAAGTACTACCACTACCAGTACCACTACCACCACCACCAGTACTACCACCACCAGTACTACCACCACCAGTACTACCAGTACCACCACCACCAACAGTACTACCAGTACCACCACCACCAGTACTACCAGTACTACAGCCACCAGTACTACCACTACCACCACCACCAGTACTACCAGTACCACGACCACCAGTACAACCACTACCAGTACCACCACCACCAGTACTACCACTACCAGTACCACCACCACCACCACCAGTACTACCAGTACTACAGCCACCAGTACTACCACTACTACAGCCACCAGTACTACCACCACCACTACTACCACCACCACCACCACTACTACCACCACCACCACCAGTACTACCACCACCAGTACTACCACTACCACCACCAGTACTACCAGTACCACCACCACCACCAGTACTACCAGTACTACAACAACCAGTACTACCACTACCAGTACTACCACTACCAGTACTACCAGTACCACTACCACCACCACCAGTACTACCACCACCAGTACTACCAGTACCACCACCACCACCAGTACTACCACTACCAGTACCACCACCACCACCACCACCACCAGTACTACAGCCACCAGTACTACCACTACCACCACCACCAGTACTACCAGTACCACGACCACCAGTACTACCACTACCAGTACTACCACTACCAGTACCACCACCACCAGTACTACCACCACCAGTACCACCACCACCAGTACTACCACTACCAATACTATTACTACCAGTACTACCACCACCAGTACCACCACCACCACCAGTACCACCACTACCACCAGTACTACCACTACCAGTACCACCACCACCAGTACCACCACTACCAGTACTACCATCACCAGTACCACCACCACCAGTACTACCACCCCCAGTACTACCACCACCAGTACTACCACCACCAGTACCACCACCACCAGTACTATCACCACCAGTACTACCACCACCAGTACTAGCACCACCAGTACTAGCACCACCAGTACCACCACCTCCAGTACTACCACTACTACCACTACCAGTACCATCACCACCAGTACTACCAGTACCACCACCACCAGTACTACCAGTACCACCACCAGTACTACCACTACCAGTACCACCACCACCACCACCAGTACTACCAGTACTACCACCACCAGTACTACCACCACCAGTACTACCACCACCAGTACTACCACTACTACAGCCACCAGTACTACCACTACTACAGCCACCAGTACTACCACTACCACCACCACCAGTACTACCACCACCACCAGTACTACCAGTACCACCACCACCAGTACTACCACTACCAGTACTACCAGTACCACTACCACCACCACCAGTACCAGTACCACCACCACCAGTACTATTACCACCAGTACTACCAGTACCACCACCACCACCAGTGCTACCACTACCAGTACCACCACCACCAGTACTACCAGTACTACAGCCACCAGTACTACCACTACCACCACCAGTACTACCAGTACCACCACCACCAGTACCACCACCACCAGTACTACCACCACCAGTACCACCACCACCCGTACCACCACCACCAGTACCACCACTACCAATACTACCACTACCAGTACTACCACCACCACCAGTACCACCACCACCAGTACCACCACTACCACTAATACTACCTCTACCAGTACCACCACCACCACCAATTCTGCCACTATCAGTACCACCACCACCAATACTACCACTACCAGTACCACCACCACCAATACTACCACTACCAGTACCACCACCACCAATACTACCACTACCAGTACCACCACCACCACCAACACTACCAATACCACCACCAATACTACCAATACCACCAAGCATTGGCATAGCCAATAGGTCTCGCTTTTGGGAACTTATAAGTATTTAGTTATGCAGCACAATATCCTTGGTGCAACAACATCAACTGCTGCATGGCTAAACACTTATAAGGTCCCGAAGGCGAGACCTATTGGCTATGCCAATGCTTGTTGGATCTGCTGGGATGCTGGCTGAGGATTGGCCATGATGGTGCCTACAGTCCATGGGCTTGTACTGGTTGGAATGGGACCTCAACTACCACCGGGCCTGGTTGCACGTGCTCAAAGTGTGGGCCTATAATGCATGAGATGGCGACTGCTACCTTCACTCTGCTCCTGCACAATGCCGTCACTGGTACTGTGCATGAGGAGAAAGCAGCGCCATCGCGTCACCATTAAAGAAACTTGGCCAATCTCTGTGTGGCTTTAAAATAACTCCACAGAGGACCTTGTCGTGCCTTTAATGATCCAGCCCTTGCAATGCTTTGAAAGCTCAGCCTGGGGGTGGAAGGCTAGTCTGTCCACACTAATCCAGGCTTTCCTCTCATACTTTAACCTGAATAAGAGCCAAACAAGGAATTGTTTAGACAGGTGAACCCAGCACTCCCAAAGAGACTTGGAGGGCTGTACTGTGCAGACCTTGACTCCTAGACTGAGCACTGGTTTGACTCCTGAAGTGCGCATGTCATTTTGGCCACAGCCAGAGCCCTGTCCAACCCAACTTGGCCCTGGACTTCACGCTGCCTGGATTGCCCGTCACCCAGATTGGCCATCCCTGCCGTGATACACGGCCCCTCCAGCTCAGGCGAAACTGCCCAACCCTTGGAGCCTCCATGGACCCAGTGGATTTTCCATAGGACTTCATTTTTTTTTATTTATACTACTGGTGGCTCCAGTAGGAAGAGGGGAGGGAATTGGGTGTGCTAAGGCATACCTGCCAACTTACAAATGAATGTCACTGTGTGAAGAGGGGGTGTGGCTTTGTACTGAGAGATACATAAGAGGCACTCTGCCCCTTACTGCCACTCCCTACCAAAACAACAAAAAAACAAAGGGTCATTGAGGCTGTTGCCAATGTCCCCTGCTCTTTTCACACCTCTTAATGGACATTAACTGCTTACAGCCTCCGAAAACGAGCTGGAAATCCACTGTTTACATTTACTTTCAACTAGTTTATATTGCCATTGTGTCATTTTGACTGCTCACCCGGTGATTGGGGCCAGAAGGGCTTGACACACGGTGGTACCGTGTGAGTTGGCATGCCCGAGGAGAAATCACCTGTGTTTAGTGCTATTTTTTAAACAAAAAATGCATCCTCGCATCCGTTTTGGACGCAAGTGTGCATTTTGTGCTACGAAAATAGGACTAAATGGCGGGAGTAGATTCGGGAAAAATCTAATCCCCCAAGCGCACATTTAGCGAGCGGGACCTCGTGCTCGCTAAGCCTGTTCTGCTGCATTTAGCACTATTTTTTGCGCAAAAATGCATCCTCTTTTCTATTTTAGATGCAAGGGGGCATTTTTGTGCTACAGAATAGAGTTAAATTTAGAACTCTTCTTCTTGTGTAATTAGATGTAATTTCCCACAATTCGAACGTAAATCCACGTGATTCCGCTACATGGAATTATAAGAGTTACACCCACCCCTAGCAACAATGTAGTTTCACAGTCAAAAATCACCATTAATCTTTTAACTTTCTCAGTTGCAGAGATTTGGAGACCAGAAAAAAATGGCAGGTTGTAAGCAGATGGCAGTCAAGACTGGATGCTGAATATGGATATTTCTAAACCTCTGCATTGAAGAAAGATCCTCAGGGAATCTACCACAGACGTGTATCATCTGCATAAGATTGTTCAAGACTGAAGAATAAAATTTGTTATTTATGATTTATTTTCCCCACACCTTCCACAACAGCAATCTGGATGTGCCAGCATCCATCTCAATAGGAAACAACATCATCAGGAAGTGAAATCACTGATTTCTGGTCAAACCCATCTTTAAAAAAGAAGAACCAGTGATGCAGACTTCATTTCCAACCACATATTTCAACAAGAAGACATCTCTGGATTTCTCAGCATCCTTCTGTATGTACAGGAGTGACATAACTACATTTCCCAGCATCCAGTTGTGATCGAAGTGACATCACAGGTTTCATTTTAAACAAGGAAGCTAGGCCAGCAGAATTCATTTCCATGCATCTAATTCAATAAAAAGAAATCTCCTGATTTCCAAGTATCCATCTCATCATGAAGTGACATCACTGTATTTTCACAGCATTTACCTATACAAGATGTGACTTCACCAGGTTCTGCCAAATCCATCTTTGAAAGTAGAAGACAGGCAAGCGAACTTCAATTCCCAGCATCAAACTCAACAATAAGTGGTAGCTCTGCATTTTTCCACCCTCCATACATAATCTTCAAACCTTGAACCAATAAGCTACCCCGCCCCCGGGGTTCCATCACTGAGGGGTTCCAAGCTGAAGCAGCTAGGACATGGGCATCACCCATGTGGGCCTGTTTTGACTTAAAAGACATAGGTCCAGAATCCCTCCAGTCAAGGTAAGTCAGCTGCCATGATGTGTTTATTGAATACCACTAAACGCACCATTCCCACACTCACCCTAAGACCCAGCAAATATATTCACCATACTTGCACATGTAACACCAATCACTTACTCCACAGAACACTCACAAGAATACACACCCCACCAACATCATACCATCTTCAAATCCTGTTCATTATGCATCCTCATAAATAAGTCACACTCTTAATATCACCATCATCACATACCACAAGCTGGACACTCTTCATCACAGAAACCCAGTTCACACCCTCCTCCTCACACATTCCTGAAGATCTCTCTCCCCACTAGATAGCCACATCCAACACATAGACCATACGTGCAAAACTGGAGAGGGACTTGAGGAGAAGTGTGGCTCAATGGTTAGAGCGGCAGACCCTGATGCGGAGGTCTAGCCCGGGACCAGGGTTCAATTCCCCGCCACGGCGGGTCTTGGGCTCAAAAATTCCACGGACCTGATAATTCTCGCCTCGGTGCCTATTCCAATCATGGAGTCCCACTCTGCAACTCTGGGCAATAGCTTGCTTAATCTCCACAACAGCCCCCACAACGCTAAGGATGCCTGGCTTCCACCTTCGGGGTGCCCAGGAGTGGACACCTCACAGGGAAAGCCAGGATGGGTTCCACAGTGGTATTCGTACAAGCGCCTTGAGACCCTTGTGGGTGAGTAGTGCGCTATAACAATATCAATTTTTACATTTACTTACAGTCATGCAGAAGTCAACATGTCCTTGGACCACATTTAACATACATTTTTGGAGGTTCTCTCCTGACACTTTCCACTCTCAGCCTCCGTTCATCCAATTTACGACCACCCGAACGCTCCAGGACTTCATGGAAGGAACATCAGGCCTCATCACGCCCATCTCCACTCAACTCCCACCTCATCTTCTACAGAGACTTCAATCTGCTTTGCAGCTCCACCATCAAAACCATGAAGGAGGCCCTGACACCCTAGAAAAGAAATACCACACCACCCACCCAACTGACTCAAAAGGCCACACATTTGGGCTTTGTCATCTCTGCACCCCTCAACAACCCCTGTCAGCCCCCAATACTCCTGGACTGGACTGATCATGTTGAGGATCCTTTTGCAATCACACAGGCCACTCCCCCCACACGAAGCGCCGCAAATAAGGAAAGAAGAAGTAATCACCCTACCAGGCATCTCTAGCCCTCACCATAGGTCACCATCCTTCTCAACATCTAAAAAACTCTTCAGATTCACATAGAATGCTTTGCTCCTCGGTAAACTCACACTTCCAAGCCTAACCAATCATCACCGAGCTGCACCCAACACCTGAATGAAAACAAGTGAACCTTATGAAGACAGGAAGACGTAGAGAAGATCTAAATGCTGGGAGGACCTTACCTGTTAGCCTACTTCATAACTATCAGAATACCACACTTCAGTCCAGAAACAGCCACACTCCAAGCAGTCTACAACACCCTCTTCATAAATGACAAAAATAAGCCTTGTCTCCTGGTCATACCAAACCGCTCAACACACAAGGTGATGGATGGAATGTTGCACATTGGCAAAACATTCACCCCCAGTCACAGATCTGGGTTTAATCCATCGTTATTTTGCTCACCATGCCACCCCAAATCAGTCTTGACCCTGTGCCTCATGGGAACAGTCCAGCCCGAACTGCCAAGCCATGTCTTCCCTGCACCGGACTCAAGCATCCTAGGACCGGTTTCTGGATAGCTTGACTCCAGTGGCGTAGTGAGCACGGGACCCACGTCTGGGCATACCCTTCCCACATAGGGTGAACAGCAAAACACACAAGTTCCCGCTCTGCTTCTTTCAACACTGTCGACCAACCAGCAGTGGTCCACACCCTTCACAACAGCAATCTGGATGTGCCAGCATCCATCTCAATAGGAAACAACATCATCAGGAAGTGAAATCACTGATTTCTGGTCAAACCCATCTTTAAAAAAGAAGAACCAGTGATGCAGACTTCATTTCCAACCACATATTTCAACAAGAAGACATCTCTGGATTTCTCAGCATCCTTCTGTATGTACAGGAGTGACATAACTACATTTCCCAGCATCCAGTTGTGATCGAAGTGACATCACAGGTTTCATTTTAAACAAGGAAGCTAGGCCAGCAGAATTCATTTCCATGCATCTAATTCAATAAAAAGAAATCTCCTGATTTCCAAGTATCCATCTCATCATGAAGTGACATCACTGTATTTTCACAGCATTTACCTATACAAGATGTGACTTCACCAGGTTCTGCCAAATCCATCTTTGAAAGTAGAAGACAGGCAAGCGAACTTCAATTCCCAGCATCAAACTCAACAATAAGTGGTAGCTCTGCATTTTTCCACCCTCCATACATAATCTTCAAACCTTGAACCAATAAGCTACCCCGCCCCCGGGGTTCCATCACTGAGGGGTTCCAAGCTGAAGCAGCTAGGACATGGGCATCACCCATGTGGGCCTGTTTTGACTTAAAAGACATAGGTCCAGAATCCCTCCAGTCAAGGTAAGTCAGCTGCCATGATGTGTTTATTGAATACCACTAAACGCACCATTCCCACACTCACCCTAAGACCCAGCAAATATATTCACCATACTTGCACATGTAACACCAATCACTTACTCCACAGAACACTCACAAGAATACACACCCCACCAACATCATACCATCTTCAAATCCTGTTCATTATGCATCCTCATAAATAAGTCACACTCTTAATATCACCATCATCACATACCACAAGCTGGACACTCTTCATCACAGAAACCCAGTTCACACCCTCCTCCTCACACATTCCTGAAGATCTCTCTCCCCACTAGATAGCCACATCCAACACATAGACCATACGTGCAAAACTGGAGAGGGACTTGAGGAGAAGTGTGGCTCAATGGTTAGAGCGGCAGACCCTGATGCGGAGGTCTAGCCCGGGACCAGGGTTCAATTCCCCGCCACGGCGGGTCTTGGGCTCAAAAATTCCACGGACCTGATAATTCTCGCCTCGGTGCCTATTCCAATCATGGAGTCCCACTCTGCAACTCTGGGCAATAGCTTGCTTAATCTCCACAACAGCCCCCACAACGCTAAGGATGCCTGGCTTCCACCTTCGGGGTGCCCAGGAGTGGACACCTCACAGGGAAAGCCAGGATGGGTTCCACAGTGGTATTCGTACAAGCGCCTTGAGACCCTTGCGGGTGAGTAGTGCGCTATAACAATATCAATTTTTACATTTACTTACAGTCATGCAGAAGTCAACATGTCCTTGGACCACATTTAACATACATTTTTGGAGGTTCTCTCCTGACACTTTCCACTCTCAGCCTCCGTTCATCCAATTTACGACCACCCGAACGCTCCAGGACTTCATGGAAGGAACATCAGGCCTCATCACGCCCATCTCCACTCAACTCCCACCTCATCTTCTACAGAGACTTCAATCTGCTTTGCAGCTCCACCATCAAAACCATGAAGGAGGCCCTGACACCCTAGAAAAGAAATACCACACCACCCACCCAACTGACTCAAAAGGCCACACATTTGGGCTTTGTCATCTCTGCACCCCTCAACAACCCCTGTCAGCCCCCAATACTCCTGGACTGGACTGATCATGTTGAGGATCCTTTTGCAATCACACAGGCCACTCCCCCCACACGAAGCGCCGCAAATAAGGAAAGAAGAAGTAATCACCCTACCAGGCATCTCTAGCCCTCACCATAGGTCACCATCCTTCTCAACATCTAAAAAACTCTTCAGATTCACATAGAATGCTTTGCTCCTCGGTAAACTCACACTTCCAAGCCTAACCAATCATCACCGAGCTGCACCCAACACCTGAATGAAAACAAGTGAATCTTATGAAGACAGGAAGACGTAGAGAAGATCTAAATGCTGGGAGGACCTTACCTGTTAGCCTACTTCATAACTATCAGAATACCACACTTCAGTCCAGAAACAGCCACACTCCAAGCAGTCTACAACACCCTCTTCATAAATGACAAAAATAAGCCTTGTCTCCTGGTCATACCAAACCGCTCAACACACAAGGTGATGGATGGAATGTTGCACATTGGCAAAACATTCACCCCCAGTCACAGATCTGGGTTTAATCCATCGTTATTTTGCTCACCATGCCACCCCAAATCAGTCTTGACCCTGTGCCTCATGGGAACAGTCCAGCCCGAACTGCCAAGCCATGTCTTCCCTGCACCGGACTCAAGCATCCTAGGACCGGTTTCTGGATAGCTTGACTCCAGTGGCGTAGTGAGCACGGGACCCACGTCTGGGCATACCCTTCCCACATAGGGTGAACAGCAAAACACACAAGTTCCCGCTCTGCTTCTTTCAACACTGTCGACCAACCAGCAGTGGTCCACACCCTGAAAGCTCACCCTGGCGTCACTGACAATTCTACAATGGCCTCATCCTGCCTCACCAACCCACATCAAGTTGTTCAGATATGAGATCCCTCAAGATACTGGTCCCTGCACATCTCCCCATCACCTGCAGGGCCCCAGGGCTCTGTCCTGTCACCCATCATTTTCAACCTTTTACGGAACCCTTGGAGCCGTCCTTGTTGACAGAAACATCAAGACTCCCCACTATGATGATGACACCCAATTTTGTCTCAAACTCTCCTCATCCACCAACATGAACAGACTTAAAGTTGTGAATGCACCCGAAACGTGATGTCAACAAACTACATGATTCTAAACCCCACAAAGCCTGAATTTTTAGTTACTGCTAACAGCACCAAACATTCTCTGATTCAGTCATGTCTCTCCAACATTACCCTAATGCAGCCCTCAGGTACTATCTTTCAAGGAGTAGTGACTGGCGCTCTATTATGTAGGATGGGAGAGGATGTGGTCCGTCGGCTAGACTGCTGACTTTGGTGCTGGAGACCAGGGTTCGATCCTCGGGGTCGCGTCCACATCCTGTGACACTGACCCAGACTAACAAACATCTGTAAATCTGAGGCAGCGCCAAAAACTAACGCCGTACAAAAGCATTCTGCAGCACACATAAGGAGCAAAACGCCATTCATTATTGTTTTTGTGCGGGAACGAGTCCCTTCCTGCCCCACAACAATCATCCCTGCAATGCAGGCACCCCTGCACCATGGTGCAAAGGTGCCTGTGCTGACGTTAGGCAGCTTTTTTAGCGCCGGTGCAGGGGAGAGCACAGGGGTGTGCTGTATTCTTGTAAATAAGGTGCATCCCTGTATTGTGAAAATAACGCAACTCAGCGCAGCAAAATTGCTTGTGGCACTGCACTGTGCCATTTTCATTATAAAAATGCCCCCTAGTATCATACTATGCGGTAAATGTTGCTTGGAGCAGGCATGACTTTAACTTTCCACCCAGGACATGTGAAAATGAAGGGGCATATTTACAAGGGAGTTACGCCAACAAAAAGTGACTTTTGCCGACGTTACGGTGGCGCAATGCCCTGCTCCAGATTTACAAAGTGACGCTAAGCCACTTTTTGTGGCTCAATGCCACTTTGTAAATATGGTACCCTTTCAGGTAGATATCTGCATGAAATGGGCATGCAATGGGTGTTGCTGTGGGTGTTCCAGCTGTGGGTGTTCCACCTCAACTCCCATTGCTTTTTGATTCTGCCCCAGATTTAAAAGGATGTGTAAATCTGAAACTGCGGCAAAAACTAACGTCATACAAAAGCAGGCATTAGATTGGCGCAACGAGGAGAAATACTTTTATTTCTCCCTGATTTTGCGCTATCTATGTGTGATGCAATTCAGCGCACATCGAAAGAGCAGAACGCCTTTAAAGATTGTTTATGTGCATGAAGGTGCCCCTTCAGCACATGAACAATCATTCCCTACAATGCAGGCACCCTCGCACTATGGTGCCTGGGTGTCTGTGTAGGTGCTAGGCTGCTATTTTTGGCACAGGGGAAAACACAGGGCTGCACCATATTCTTGTAAATACCGAGCATCCCAGCGGTTTTCAAATAACACAGCGTGGTGCTGCAAAATTGCTCACAGTACCGCGCTCCAACATTTTCTAGTAACAAACAACAGGCGGTGTGCCATTAAAGAAGGCGCATTGTTGATTTTTCCCCGATTCTTTTCAGGAGCCTGTGGTGCACAGTGGGAACCGAAATGATAGCAACAAAATGTGCTGCCGTGAAACCTCCGCAGTGCACATACAGCGCTGTGTCTCCTCATCCTCCTCCTGATAGTGCAAGCTATCTAGGGTGTAGTCTAGTGGCCAAAGTGCTACGGTGCTGACCTGGAGTCAGTGCTTTCATTTGTGGCTGGACCAAAATACTCAGGGGCATATTAACAAGGGCTTTATCTCTGCTTTTTTTGGCTTTAAAAGCCAGAGAAGCGGAGAGAAAAATATCGCCCTATCAACAAATGCAAAATCGCATGTTAGCACTCTTTTTCACTAGGCTTCCCTTTGCATCTCTAATGAGATGCAAAGTGGGCGTTCCAGAGAAAAATAATAGGAGAAATGTCGCTAAGCTGGATTTTTTATCGCCTAGGCGGTTAGCGTTGTTAATAACGCGATAACCAGGCGATATTATCCAGCGATAGCAGGCGTTAAAAAAATTAACGCTAAGCGCCCTTAGTGTTAATTTTCCCTGTTCCTTGTTAATATGCCCCTCAGTTTCTCATCAATTTAGTTTATAAGCGTCACCTCATTTTGTAAATTTGTGAATGGCAAATATGCATACAAAAAAAACCACAGTACCGAGTGCTGGGTAGTAATCACCCTAATTAAATGCCCTTGTGTCTCGCTTCTCGTACGTTCTGGTTTTTGTAATCTACACAATCGTGCTAAGGACACTATTTTAGCGGTATTGCCACCTGCTAAAATAAAAAGGTTCTCTCCGGGGTGCTTTTGGCTACTTGACCATCAGTCGTATTAAATGCCTGGAGACAGTTTTCCATTAATTACAATTGAAGTACCAGGACCTGCCATCATCCAACCACAACTTTGAAGATGCTGACCGAGGGCCCTCTGCTCTAGACTGACCCCGTGTTGACTGATCCTCCCAACAAGGAGAAGCGCATCAGTGGTAACTCCTCCGTGCGGGTGGCAAACCTCTGGAACTCACTGTGGCAATGACAAGAAGCAGCCAAACCAGCTGTAGTGACACACTGTGCAAGTTATGGTTGGAGAGTATGTTTAACAGTTATCAGGCAGCCACACACTGTAGTGACACAGTACACAAGTTATGGTCAAAAAGTACCTTTAATAGTGATCGGGCAGCTACGCACTGTAGTGACACACCGAGCAAGTTGTGGTTGAAGAGTACGTTTAATAGCGACCGGGCAACCACACAGCCTCCTTTCCGCAGACTCCCAGGTTGGAATCCAATCCTACACGGTTCCAGAGCACAGAATCCTTGCAAAGGTACTTCATACAAATATTAAAGAGGAACAGAATCTACACATACTTTAGCAGCACATTCAAAAGAATCTTACCACCCTACAGAAGGGAGTAAAGACATGGGTGGTGAAGAGAGGCCACAGCAACCAGCACACACAAGCTCTCCACCATCACAAGGAGGATGCATGGCACAGAACATGCACAGCCTTTGGCAATCAAGCACAAAACACTTCTGAAACTCTCACACACAACCACACTACAAACTCAAACCCCGCCCGCAAAGCAACAGGCAACCTATAGTGTTCTTATGTACTGTAAGGAACGCTGTCTACCTCAGCATTGGGATGTTACCGTGTCATCCAGGGGAAGGATGTTCTGGTTGGAAGGGGAAGAGGCCGCTGACCTGCTGACTTCTACTTGACTGGCTGCACTGAGGAGCTTCTGGAATAAACATGTTTCTACTACATCTACTCAACATCATCTCCTACGCCGACGACACCCAGCTCATCATCACACTGTCAGAAGACCCCTCTACCACCAGAGCCAACTTCCACAGATGTATGACGAACGTCGCCGACTGGATGAAGAACAACTGTCTCAAGCTCAACACAGACAAGAGGGAAGTCCACATCGCCCTGAAACGCATGGTGGCCTGCAGAACTCGACCTGTCCTGTGCCCAAACAGACCAATCCCACAAACTTGGCATCATCTTGGACAGCAAGCTATCTATGCAGAAACAGGTAAACGCAGTCTCCTCCACCTGCTTCTACACCCTGTGCATGCTCCACAAGATCTTCAGGTGGCTCTCAGTCAAGACCAGAAGGACCGCCACGCAGGCCCTCGTCAGCAGCAAGCTCGACTAAGGGGAAACCAATCTATGTAGAAATCACTGCAAGCCTACTGAAGACTAAAGACTTTAAAAAACTCAGCTGCAAGACTCATCCTCAACCTTTCCAGACAGATCCACATCACACCCCAGCTCAAGAAGCTACCCTGGCTCGTGATTCAAAAGAGATGCCAGTTCAAGATGTCGACCCATGCATACAGGGCCTTGCCCAACGAAGGACCATTATACATCAACAAACGAATGTCCTTCCACCAACCGATCAGACAGCTACGTTCCGCCTCCCTCTTCCTCGCAGACAACCCACGTCTCCGCCGAGCAACAGCAGAGGAAAGCTCCTTCTCTCACCTGGCGGCCAAAGCTTAGAATGGCCTTCACCTGCACCTTAGGACCACCTCATCGCTCCAGCAATTCCAGTAAGAACACTAGACCTGTCTGTTCAAATGAACAAATCATCACACAGCAGCTAGTAACTCCAGCGCCTTGAGACCCTCACAGGCGTTTTTCCTTGCTTTACAAATCACTGATTAATTGATTGATTTACTCTGCATCCATGGCTTCTTCTGTTAGCAGTGGGATGAATCATAACACTAACCATCTGTAAAGCACCTAAGTACCTTCTCAGGGGTACCAAGTGCTATAAATGCAGCCACAATAGGATGAAGTACATTGGAATGTTTCATGGATGCCAACACTTCACTTCTGACGCACAACCCATTAAAGGTGGCTAAAATTATCATGTGTCCCAAACCCAGTGGCCGGAGAAGCGAAGTGGCGCTAGGCTACAGGGTCCACGTCTGAAGTAGGAGAACACTTGGACACTTCCCAGAGGTGGTCACCTAGGGCCAACCCTGCACCAGAGACATCCTTCAATGCAGGACGCCAAACCGATCTCCCAGAACCTGGCATCTGTTGATGAGAGGCCGGGATGTCTCAGCTCATGAGCTTTTTGTGGCAGCAAACTAAACTGAGCTTACAGGTACGTAGAACCCTTACAAATGTGTAGTCTTAAAGTAAATATTCAGGGGCAGATTTACAAGCCCCTCGAGGCATCTTTACGACACTGTTGCGTCACTTCTGTGATGCAGTGGCGTCGTAAAACATATGTACCACGTGACACATCTAGTGAGATGCATCACGTTGTAAAGCCCTGCGCTACATTATACCTGCGTCAGGTATAATGTATGCAGGGTGGGCATTCCGTCGCAAGGAAGCCTCGTAAAAGTGACGCAGTGAAATCTACAAGATTTCACTGAGTCACTTTTACGACCCTGCTGCATCAAAACCTTACGCCTGCTTGAAGCAGGCGTAATGAGTGATGCAGCACAATAGGTATAAGCCGCCCCTGAGCATTGCTGCAGTTGCGTGGCGCTTGCGACGCGACTCCAGCAATGCGCTGCCCTTACGACAAAAGATGCGACACACATCTGACTATCCTTGTGCCACGGTGCACCGTATTGTAAATACGACACATCCGTGGTGGCACAAGGGTATTCCTACGTATTGCATCTTTACTGGCACATCCCTGCTAATTTGCAGGGATGCGCCAGTACTAAATCTGCCCCTCAGGGGCCTATTTATGAGCCCTTGCATCACTGTTGCTCCGACGGTGCGTCACCTTTTGTGACGCACCAGCGGTGTAAAAAAATGCGCCATGTTGCGCCATATTTACAAAGTGACGCATCTAGGTAGATGCGTCACTTTGTAAATCCCTGCGCCACATTATACCTGCAGCAGGTATAATGTATGCAGGGTGGGCGTTCCCACGCAAGAAAGGGTCATAGAAGTGACGCAGTGAAATCTATGTGATTTCACTGCGCCACTTCTAGGACGCAAATGCATCAATATCTTACACAGACTGATGAAGGCACATTTAACATGTGACTAGCTGACCCTTTACTGGAGTTGCATCACTTTTATGACACACTCCAGTAATGCTTCATTTTTGCGCCTACAGATATGTCAGACATACTGATGTATCTGTAAGTCCTTGCGACATGATGTGTCATACTGTAAATTTGACGCATCATTGGTGTCTCAAGGCGGGCGCCATGAAAGTGGCGTATCGCTGTTTTCTCACAACGATGTGTCACTTTTCATAAATGAGGGCCTCAGCTTTTTTTAGATTGCGCGTAGTGTTCGGTTTAGCCTCTTTCTGGCGCCCTTAGGGAAGAGGTGTGGCGCCGCGCCCAGGGCGACTGGCGCTGGAATCTGGGGACCACGGTTCGATCCCCGGCTCCGGCGGCAGGTCAGCCCAGCACCATGTGACTCTGGGCAATAGCTCGCTTAATCTTCCCGACGGCCCCCAGCGCCTAGAGACCCTTACGGGTGATTGTGCGCTTTACAAATGTGGACTTTACTTTTCGACAACAGAGGGACTGAAATGTATGTAACATGATTCGCGCAAGATCACACAATAGTCAAGTGGTGAAACCGACTTTCGAACTGTCTCCTGGTGGATGCCAGAAATCACACCTTAAACCAGACCGCATTCCGGTCTAACTTCTGTTTTTTACATCACTGTACCCAGGGTGAGCAAAGTTACATTTTTGCCCTCAAGTCAATGCAGGTGAAATGTTGTCCTGTTTACTTAACTCCAACGGTTTGCTTGTCTTCTTCGGGTAATGCTTCTCAGGTGCTAAATCGCATTTTTCATGGTGAGTTGCTCTTCTTTTGCAAATGTTTACAGAAGCAGGGATCCCTTCCTCTGGAGGACAAAGAAGGCCCGACGCCAGCCGCGCCGGAGGAAGGCGCTCACCGCTGGGGGGTAAAGCGCCTAATCCCCTCTGTGTGCAAAGGTGGCGTGATGACACCTCTACGTGCAGGGGGCGGGGCCAGCAGGTCTGGGCTGACAGGAGCTGTCAACACCTGCTGGGCAGAGAAGTTAACAAAATATCCCTTGCCACCAACACGGAATTATTTGTCCAGTGCAGTAATCTTGGGGGTGGGGCTCAGGTCCCTGAAATGACAGACAGGCCTCGGCTCCTGAAGCCCCAGAGGGAGTTTAAAAACACCCTTTGTAGGGGAGGGGAGGTGCAGTAGGAAATGTTCATTTATTTTATCACACAGTCCTCCCTTCCTGCCCAGCAACCCTTATCTGGAGATTCACCCCACAATCAGGGCAGAAGTCCCAAAGCTACATGTTTTAGGAAATATACCATTCTTTTAGTTTGATTTAAACTTAGTGCTCAGAACAATATCTGATTCTGAAAGAAATCAGAGATACTGTTACAATCAGTCAGAAATTTCTCAAAGACGTTACCATGTATAATGTATTTAATGATTTAGGGGCATATTACCAAGGGCCTTATTGCCGCTTTAGCGGGAATTTTTCCCGGTAAAGCGGCGATAATTTTATCGCCCTATTACCTAGCTGTCGCTAACACCAGTTAGCGACAGCTAGTAGGAGATAGCGATCATCTTGGGGCCCACTTTGCATGTCAGCGATATTTATCGCTAATGACATGCAAAGTGGGCGTGCCAAGACGTTAGCGACTGTAAACAGTCGCTAACATCGCTATCTCCTATTACCTACAAAGGCGTACTTTTGGAAATATTCGCGCTAAGCGCGAATATCTCCAAAAGCTAACGCCTGCCCAGAGCAGTTCTTAGCCATGTTATCCAATGGTAGGTGGATTACATGGCTAAGAGCATTAGCTCGGTAATGCATGAATATCGCTGACTTTTCAGCGATATTCATGCATTACGGCCGATTTTTATCGCTTTTGAGATAAACCTTGATAATAGCAAGGTTTATTTGCGATAAAAATCGGCGGAGCTCGGCGATAATAATATTGCGCCAACCGTGTTAAGCGATAAATATCGATTAATCTTGGTAATATGCCCCTTAGTTGTTTTACATATTGCTGCATGTTGCCTTTTGGTTACTTCAGAGCCCTGCGCTGCTCCAGGGTGTAGCACTGAGAGATATCCCGTCCGCCAAACTATAATTCCCATTATATCCTCTGGGAATTATATTTTAGCAGAGAGGATATCTGTCACAGCCGTGATGGAGTAACCTGTCCGCCGAGATCCAATTCAGACCCGAGTCCAATAGCTGGAGAGGAAGGCCCGGTCCAAGCTGTATACCAGAATACTGTGCAGAGCAATGTCACCTGCCGTAGATTTTGTGGTCAAAATGCCGTTTACAAAACTATCGCCTCATTCAATGCAGATTTTCTTTTATTAACTCCAAAGGGGCAATATTTTTGTAAACAATATTAGGATATGATATTTGTTTATGTCAGAGTCCATGCTGACCAGGACATTCAGTACCACTGCCCCAATCTGACATTTCTCAGTGGCTTCTCTCGCGTGTGAAAGTCCAGTTATAGGAGATACAAGAGCCATTGTGGCATCAAACCTTTTTAGAAATGAAAGTAGTTGACCTCAGCTCTCATCCAGGACGAGAGCACTACCTCCATGTTTCACCGGACTGCAGACTCGTGTGACCCAGTATCCCATTGATGGGCCAGGATCTGGTTGGGTCAGTCAGTCTAGGATTTTGTAAGTAAATAGAACTCTTTCTCAAATATGAATTTACCTTGAAAAAACAAAAGACAAGAGGCGTTTGGCAAAACAGGAACAGTTGATTTCATTAAACACTTCGGCTGGGAGCAGTTACAGAAGCGGGTCTGAGGATTGTCTCAAAGTACGAGCAATGTGAACGAGTCTTTATACAGTTTTTGGGTGTCATAAAGTACTTACAACAAACTGTTTTTAGTAAAGGAGTGTTGACTTTGTCTCTGGAGTCATAAATAAGGCCCCATATCACAAATGCAGGTGGGCCTCGACTTGCGTGGACAGAATGAGGGCCAGTGGATTACGTGTCTATTTGTCCGGTATGAGGGGCACGTGATCACTGCGTGTACTGTTTGTGCTGCCTCCTGATTGGCTATGTGTTTCTAACTTTATGT
The DNA here is from genome assembly GCF_964261635.1 of Lissotriton helveticus. Lineage (NCBI taxonomy): Eukaryota > Metazoa > Chordata > Amphibia > Caudata > Salamandridae > Lissotriton > Lissotriton helveticus. The sequence continues at coordinate 81,994,855 of NC_136064.1, forward strand.
GGCATCTGACTTTATGATGTTTTGGGAAGGTGTGCACCCATCTGGCCATGTGTGCTTTATTGGGGCAAAATCTCCCCGGACCATTGTGGTGTTGCTGTTCCTACCTGGGGATTGGCCTGAATTTCCTGCTTGCGTGTATTTCTGCCAGTTATGTGCCTGTGACCTGTCAAACTGTATCCTCAGGCCTAGAGTGCAGAGCCGGCCTGACCTTGTATTTCTGAGTCAGGGTTGATGGAGAATTCATGACGGGGGAGTTTGATAATAGTGATGCGATTTCGCTCGTATGTGCGAGTGTATCATTGTAAACCTTGTCAACTGTTTTATCAATATTAACATTAGCTTTGCCTAGAGGGCCTTGTGAGTGGAGCCAGTTTAGTAAGTTTAGCGCTAGCTTAATGTGATCGGACCTTCGAACATTCTGGTACAATTGGACAGCCTGGTTGTTAAGCCTTTGCAGGTTGTCAGTCAGCTTCTGAGGGAACCAAGTGTTGATGACAGTCCAGTAATCTAGACGCACCATTAGAAACGCTCTAGCCATTCAACTAGTAATTGTTGGAGTAGGGGGAGTATACACCGGAGTAATGAGAATTGCTACAAGTTGATGCTGTTGACCACCACAATGACTTAGGGCCCAAAGAAGAGCTCGGCACTGAATGTAACACCTATGTCCAGGCGGGTGGTGGCACTCATCCAATAGGATAAGAAGACCAGGTATACTATGACGTGGGCTCGTGTTTGATTACATGCTTATTAAATAGAAAAGAACTGGAATTGTATCAGCATGTATTTCAAGGTTCCTCCAGCACTGCTCTCGGAGTGCGTCCACTAGGAGATCACAGATGTTGGATAGCAGACAGGAAAGGGAGTATCCATTTGGTGCTCCATACGTTACCTTGTATGGTGATGACTCGGATGTCCCAGGAGAGATTCCTTGACTAAAATTGGCGAAGGTAGAATAGATTCATTTGAGGGCCGATGCAGAAATTCCAGCCCTCTCCTCCAGTCTTTGCAGCAAGGTCTGGTCAAGTGAGTGGTTAACAAATCCGAGGCGAGCTCATTCGCACTCACAGACAGCAGGCGTTGTTCTCCGATATTGGCCACAGCGATCCACTGCCTCTCACAGCGCTGAACCCAGGCTGGTGATCATTGCAAGATGCGGTTGAGTCCCATGTAGTCTTGGTGATGCCTTGTGACTTAGGGTCTGATTGAGATCTCGGCAGATAGGATACTCCATCACAAACGTGACGGATAACCCCTTCCGCTGTATTATGATCTCCATAGGATATAATGGGATTGTAATACAGGGGACAGGATCTCTGTCACGTTTGTGATGGAATATTCCCCTCCACCAAAATCTAAATTAGGCCCTTAGTTTCCGATTATACCAGCAGGGTAGTGGATATTGATCATCTGGCGATAGTTAGTTGGTACCTTTGAGTTGGCCGATGGTTCTTTTTTTGGTAATCTTTATTTTTTAAATGATTAACATATAAAAACAATAAAAGAATAAAAAGTAATTAAATTGTAATTAATTGCCATCAATTTCCATTACATTAAGAACAATATATGTGGAATTTGTACAATATGTTGGGATGTTCAGTACAATATCAGGACCTATACATCTCTAGAGCATAACCTTTACATTGTTTCAGCAGAATATCCCTTATCATAATTTACCATCATATATATCTGAGTTCAGTCTCAGGAAACAGGGCTGCTAGCATCTAGAAAGTACATATGCAGTGGTGACCAGATGTCCCTTGGTCATGATGTGAATGGGAGTGTTGAGGCATTAAGTCTTCAAGCCAATCTTTTTCTTTGGGAGGAGACACCAAGCTGCAATGCAGTGCACAACCTGTCTTAGCAAGCAGAAGTGCCAAAGAGGAAAATTTAAGGGTTGCTTTAGAGATGTCCTTAGGGTCATATTTATGAGCCAGTTTGCATCGCTAGCGACGCAAACCTTAAGGCATACTTTTGAAGCCACGCAAAGCCACTGTTCGTGGCTCCAAAAATATAGAGTAAGTCCAAATCTCTGTGTTGCGTTACTCTACCCTAGGTATGCGTTCCATGGGCATTGTGTGGGTATTTGCAAACAGCTCCCATTGATTTTGAAGCATTCCCAGATTTACAAGATCTTGCAATCCTGGAAAGCACCAAAAAGATATGCCTCCCCTGGGGAGGTGTAACAAAGAGAAATGTGTTTATTTCTCCTCGTTTTCTCCAATTTCTGTTTGCTAGGGGGTGCGCCTTCCTGCACAAAAACAATCTTGCCTACAACACAGGCACCCTTGCACGATGGTGCAGGGGGGCATATTAGCACTAGGCTGCCAAAATGTGCCAGTGCAATAGAAAAGGACAGGAATGCGCCGTATTGGATAAATACGGTGCACTCTGTCCATTTCCCGGAGGCTTACTGCGCTGCCCTGTGCCACTAAAGTTATAGATACGCCCTTAGTGTACACTAGCAGAGCTTGAAGAGGGGAGGGAGTTGACTATAGAGACAGCATGCATGATAGAGGTCTAAATATTGCCTCACAGAACTCAGCTACCGGTGGGCATGGCCAGGCTACATGCAGGTAGTTTGCCACGGGACAGCAGCATTGGGGGCTGATGGTTCTCAAGCAGTGGGATGATGATGGCATGTTAGAAATTACCAGGCACTTCTCCTTGATGCAATCATTCATTCATGGTGTAGGTGAGGTCTCCACCTCCACAGAAGTGTTTGCACTCTTTCACACTCATCAGTGGGGCGCAGCAGTGTTAGTTTAGAATGACGAAGTGATGAGGCGTGGCAAGAGGGAGTAGTGAATTAAGGCATAGTCTTGGAATACAAGAGGTTAACAAACGTCAATGACATGTTAGGTAACAAATGGGCAAAATGTGATTGCAAAATAGAGTGAAAAGAATCAGCCACCCGTTAGGAGGCCTATCAGATTGAAAAAGCACAAAGATGACAACCCACTTTGGGCAGAAAGACTGTACTGCATGCTGGGCAGCTAATACCTTGGACAGCATGCCCAGGGTATTCTCTTGAGTGATGTTTAGAAGTGCTCTGATGGCTGAAGTCACTGGGAAAACACTGATGGGGGCTCTGACGTATTCCGTGTATCCTAGCTGCTGTAGGATGTTGCCTCCCCGGGGACGATGGTAGAAGATCTGAGAAGAAGGATTCACTTTGAACCACCAGTTGTGTGGATAAGGATAGAGGTGGGTTCCTGATCATGCAAGTGCACTGGAAGCAGCATCATGGCCTGAGTGAAAACTCACGCTGCAAAAGTCGGGCCACAAGTTGCAGTAGTGAGGTGATAATGCTGGCTTGCAAGAAATAAATCTGAGGTGCTTTCAGTGGCAGGGTTGTATGAGGATAAGAAAGTATGAAAGTAGGCACGCTGTAGGTCCAGAAACCTAACCAGTCCTGATGTTCCAATGCCAAAAGCACCCAAAAACCTGTTGCCATATTCAACCAGTCCTGCTCAAAACATGTTCACATAACCAAAGATCAAGATGGAGTAGAATCCTTCTCTTTTGGATTTCCTTTCCAACATAAAATACCTCGTCCAGCAGTCTGATTTATAGTGTTTCTAGAGTTGCTTATCAGTTCTCATTTCAAGAGAGCTTCCTGGTGTCAAAGGTGGTATGTTCATAGGAGAACCAGAGGGGTCTTCCTGAGGAAAAAGAGGGCCTAACCCAACCAGACATTCTGCAGGACCCATTGGTCCAAGTTTCTTTCCTCTAATTCTCCATAAAACAAGGCCTCCTCCCGTTGTCAATGAACATTGGCAAAGTCAATAGTTCTCGCCTACATGAGCCATTGGTTTTGTCAATGTCTTTAGCCAGGTTGTACAGCAGAACAGCTGTTGTGCGGCGCCACTGAAATTTGTTTTGAAGAAAGCTCAATGACGAAACCAGCACTTGCTACGTCATAGGCGCTTTTTTTAATTGCTGGCAGGAGGCATCTCTGAGAAAGAGAGGGCGTGCAACACAAACTTTTTTTTACCATCACCAAGCAGAAAGGGACCCCATCGATTTTGAAGATGCAGACCACCCCAACTCGGGAGTCTGTGATTTTTCAATGTTTTGCAACCAGATTTCAGTTGAAAAAGATTGCTGCATCTCATACTGAGTTGGATGCCTACAACCCACCCCTTCCAAATAGCAAATCGGTATGGGTGGGCAGTCACTATTTAGGAAACAGTAAAAGTTGACCGACTCCTAAAATGCGATTGATGCAGAGTAAAATCCTATTTTGCAGTTGCAAACTCTGAATTGGAGTGTGTCCTTAGGAGACTCTGGGCAGATTTACAATAACTGACGCATCCCTGCATATCAGCAGGATGCGCCAGTTATTGTGCGCCACGGCTCTGCCACCTTCAATGTGTAACATTTACAATGCGGCGCACCATGGGGCTTGTGCCGTAAAGGTGGCGCATTGCTGGAGTTGCATCGCAAGCGTGACGCAGCTTCAGCAATGCTCTGGGGCCCCTATCTTTACAGTGCTGCGTCAATTCTTACGCCTGCTTCAAGCAGGCGCAGGGTTTTGACACAACATGGGCCTACAAGTGACTGAGTGAAATCTTGTAGATTTCACTCAGCCACTTTTGGAAGGCATTCCTGCACCATGGAAAGCCCCCCCACCGCGCAGGAGTGCCTACTTCTGGCACAGAGCTTTACTATGTGACGCATCTCCCAGATGCACCACGTTGTAAATACTCCACAGCATGCCGCATCTTTTGCGCCACCGCTGCATCACAAAAGTGACGCAACGGTGGCGTAAAAGAGGCGCAAGGGGCTTGTAAATCTGCCCCTCTATTTCTCCTATTAGTGGCAAGTGCTTGTCGTAGATGACGCCCTTTGGACACCAACACTCTCCCCCCACACCCCCATATTCCACTGCTAACCGGAGTTTCTCGTCCTGAACTCGTGACTCTACTCTTGATTAAGTAAAGTAAGCAACAGTCCGTCGTCTCTTTTTACTACATTCAGATAATCCTCAGGGAACATTAAAACCCAAGCCAGGGCGAGGTATTTAAGAGGGTATACAACCTTTACAACGAAACTTTTACAACGAACTACCATTACAACGCAACTTTTACAACGCAAACTATTACAACGCATTGCTATGGGGGGCGCTCTAGGATAGGGAATAGGTTAATTTACTATCCAATAACCTTCGCTACTATCCACGGGGACTGGAGTTGGAATAGTAAATTAAAATATTCACTATCCAGCACCCCAAAGCGCTATGCGTTGTAATGGTATGCGTTGTAAAAACCTCGTTGTAAAGGTAGGCGTTGTAAAAGTATGCGTTGTAACGTCATACATCCAAATGTCTGCGTTGCGTTGCGTTACGCAACGCAGACATTTGCGCTGCGTATGCATTCCATGGGCATTGTGTGAGTGTTCGCACACAACTCCCATTGATCGTGACGCATTCCCAGATTTACAAGACCTTGTAAACCTGGGAAAGCACCGAAAAGATACAACTCCCCTGGGGAGGTGTAACAAAGAGAAATGTGATTATTGCTCCTCGTTTTCTCCTATTTCAATGTGTCCTAGGGGGTGCTCCTTCCTGCACAAAAACAATCCCGCCTGCAACACAGGCACCCATGCACCACACCCTTGCACAATGGTGCAAGGGTGCATGTATTGGCACTGGGCTGCCAAAATGCGCCAATGCAAGGGAAAAGGACAGGAATGTGCCGCATTGGATAAATAAGGTGCACTGTTGCCATTTCCCGGAGCCTTACTGTGCTGCCCTGTGTCACTAAAGTCATAGATACGCCCTTAGTGTATACTAGCAGATCTTGAAGAGGGGAGGGAGTTGACTATAGAGACAGCATGCATGATAGAGGTCTAAATATTGCCTCACAGAACTCAGCTACCGGTGGGCATGGCCAGGCTACATGCAGGTAGTTTGCCACGGGACAGCAGCATTGGGGGCTGATGGTTCTCAAGCAGTGGGATGATGATGGCAAGTTAGAAATGACCAGGCACTTCTCCTTGATGCAATCATTCATTCATGGTGTAGGTGAGGTCTCCTCCTCCACAGAAGTGTTTGCACTCTTTCACACTCATCAGTGGGGCGCAGCAGTGTTAGTTTAGAATGACGAAGTGATGAGGCATGGCAAGAGGGAGTATTGAATTAAGGCGTAGTCTTGGAATACAAGAGGTTACCTCCACAGGGCTTGGTTGCCCCACTCACTGCTGCCGCTCCTGCCTGCCTTTGCCGCCTCCTGCCTGCAGATTCCTTCGCTCGCTGCCCGCTGCTCCTGGGAATTTTCCGCTGCTCCTGGGAATTTCCTGCTGCTTCTTGGAATTTCCCGCCGCTGCCTCCCTGCGGCCCCGCCCCCCTGTGATTCCATACGCCGCCCCGCTCCCGCCACCCAGCTGCTCCTCCCTCCCGGCTCCTTACTTATGACGCCCCCAGAGCGACCGCGCAGCGGACGCGCGCAGCGGGAGCGCCGATTGAGCGCCGAAGGTGCGCCAAAGGTAAGCCCGTCTGCGCCCGTCCGCGCCTGGCCCGCGCCCAGCGCCAGGACCCCTGGCCTCCCCGCCGAGGCAAGACGACCCGACTGACCTACGACGCCGCCACTCTCAACGCACTCAATGCCGGCCGGACCCACGCCTGCTGCCGAGCCACCCCGAGACGCACCCACGGACCCTTCACCTGCTGCACCTGCAAGTTCACCTGCCTCCGAACCTGCCCCGCACCCGCCAAGACAAACACCAGCAGCAACCACCTCAAGTGCATCCTGATCAACACCCGCTCCGTCCACAGACACGCCGTGGAACTCTGGAACCTCCTCGACACTACATCACCGGACGTCGCCTTCCTCACGGAAACCTGGATGAACGCCTCCTCTGCACCCGACATCGCCATCGCCATCCCGGACGGGTACAAGATCATCAGGAGGGACCGCATCAACCAGACCGGAGGTGGCATCGCCATCGTCCACAGGAACACCATCCGCATCACGACCGACGCCAACGACTCCTTCGCCGCAGCCGAACATCTCCACTTCCAGATTCACACCGACCCTAAGACGACCCTCAGAGGCACCCTCGTCTACAGACCCCCGGGACCACGCACACAATTCAGCGAAGACATCACAGACTTCATCAGCCCGCACGCCCTCCCCTCCACTGACTACATCCTCCTCTGGGACCTCAACTTCCACCTGGAGAACAACAAGGACCGCAACACCACCGCCCTGCTGGAAAACCTCGCCAACCTCGGACTCAAGCAACTGGTCAACACCCCCACCCACCACGCCGGCCAAATGCTTGATCCCGTCTTCTCTTCCAGCAAGTACATCACCTTCAGCCATGCCACCGGACTCCACTGGACCGACCACAGCTGCGTCCACTTCAGCTTCAAAAGATCCACGACCCACCACCACCCGCAACAGGTACCTCACAGGAATTGGAGCAAGATCACCGCAGACCAGCTCACCACCTCCCTCAGCCAGAGCCCACCCGCCAACACAACGGACCCCAACGAAGCAGCCTGCAACTTCACACAGTGGCTGACCGCCTGCGCCGACGACCTCGCGCCACTAAAGAACCCTCCCAGTAGACCCAGAAGCAAGAAGGCATCCTGTTTCACCGACGACCTCAAGGACTCCAAGAAGACCTGCCGCACCCTCGAGAAAGCCTGGCTCCTCGATCGGACCACCGACAACATGACCGCCCTCAAACACGCTACCCGCAAGCACCACCAGCTCATCCGCACCACCAAGAAGAAATCCCTGAAGGAACGACCGGACAACAACGCCCACGACAGCAAAGAGCTCTTCACTATCGTCAAGGAGTTCTCCAACCCCAGCACCGGCACCAACGACATCACTCCGTCACAAGACCTCTGCGACTCCCTCGCCTCGTTCTTCCACCGCAAGATCGCCGACATCCACAACAGCTTCGTCGCCCCACCCACGCACCCAACCGTCGAACCAACGCCCCCCACCGCCACCCTTCGCACCTGGACCACGGTGACCACCGAAGACACAGCCCGCACGATGAACACCATCCACTCCGGATCACCGACCGACCCCTGCCCACACCACGTCTTCAACAAGGCCGACTCCACCATCGCACCCCAACTCCGGAACATCATCAACGCCTCCTTCAACACCGCCACCTTCCCGGAGAGCTGGAAGCACGCCGAGATCAGCGCCCTCCTGAAGAAACCTGCAGCGGACCCCACCGATCTCAAAAACTTCCGCCCCATCTCGCTCCTCCCTTTTCCTGCTAAAGTCATCGAGAAGATCGTCAACAGACAGCTGACCGCCTTCCTCGAGACGAACGGATCCCTCGACCCCTCGCAGTCCGGCTTCAGAGCCAACCACAGCACCGAGACCGCCCTCATCGCAGCCACCGACGACATCCGGACCCTGCTCGACAAGGGGGAAACAGTGGCCCTCATCCTCCTGGACCTCTCCGCTGCGTTTGACACGGTCTGCCACCGCACCCTAGTCCAGCGCCTCAGCAACATCGGTATCCAAGAGAAGGCACTGGAGTGGATCATCTCGTTCCTCGCCGGAAGAACACAAAGAGTCCGCCTCCCCCCGTTTCGCTCCGAGGCCACCGAAGTCATCTGCGGCGTCCCGCAAGGATCTTCACTCAGCCCCACCCTCTTCAACATCTACATGAAACCTCTCGCAGCCATCGCACGCCAGCACAACCTCAACATCATCTCTTACGCCGACGACACCCAGCTGATCCTCTCCCTCACCAGAGACCCCGACACCGCCAGAACCTGCCTACACGAAGGGATGAAAGACGTCGCCGAGTGGATGAAGGACAGCTGCCTGAAACTGAACTCAGATGAGACGGAAGTTCTCATCCTGGGATCTTCGCCCTCCGCCTGGGACGACTCCTGGTGGCCCCCAGCCCTGGGCACCGCTCCCAAGCCAACCGACCACGCACGCAACCTGGGCTTCATCCTGGACCCATCCCTCTCGATGACCAAACAAGTCAACGCCGTCTCCTCATCGTGCTTCAACACCCTGCGTATGCTTTGCAAGATCTTCCGCTGGATCCCGACCGAGAGCAGGAAGACTGTCACCCAGGCACTCGTCACCAGCCGACTGGACTATGGAAACGCCCTCTACGCCGGAACCACAGCCAAGCTACAGAAAAGACTCCAGCGCATCCAGAACGCCTCCGCCCGACTCATCCTGGATGTCCCCCGACGCAGCCACATCTCCAGCCACCTGAGGAACCTGCACTGGCTCCCCGTCGACAAGAGGATCACGTTCCGGCTCCTCACCCACGCACACAAGTCTCTCCACGACCTGGGCCCCAAGTACCTCAACGACTGCCTGACCTTCTACACGCCCACCCGCCAGCTACGGTCCACCAGCCTCGCCCTCGCAGCCGTACCACACATCCGAAGAGCCACCGCCGGAGGAAGATCCTTCTCTTACCTGGCTGCCAAGACTTGGAACTCCCTCCCCATCCACCTTCGGCTGACCCAGGACCATCTCGCCTTCAGGAAACAACTCAAGACCTGGCTGTTCGAGCAGTAGCATACCCCTCCCCCCAAGGGCCTTGAGACCCTCCCGGGTGAGTAGTGCGCTATACAAATGGCATGATTGATTGATTGATTGAAACGTCAATGACATGTTAGGTAGCAAATGGGGAAAATGTGATTGGAAAATTGAGTGAAACATCCACCCGTTAGGAGGCCTATCAGATGGAAGAAGCACAAAGATGACAACCCACTTTGGGCAGAAAGACTGTACTGCATGCTGGGTAGCTAACACCTTGGACAGCATGCAGGCACCTTCTCTTGAGTGATGTTTAGGCATTCTCTGATAGACTGAAGTCATTGGGAAAGCACTGAAGGTGGCTTTGACGTATTCAGTGTATCCTATCTAGTGTAGGATGTTGCCTCCCCGGGGACGATGGTAGAAGATCTGAGAAGAAGGATTCACTTTGAACCACCAGTTGTGTGGATAAGGATAGAGGTGGGCTCCTGATCATGCAAGTGCACTGGAAGCAGCATCATGGCCTGAGTGAAAACTCACGCTGCAGAAGTCGGGCCAGAAGTTGCAGTAGTGAGGTGATAATGCTGGCTTGCAAGAAAAAAATCTGAGGAGCTTTCCGTGGCAGAGTTGTATGAGGATAAGAAAGTATGAAAGTAGGCACGCTGTAGGTCCAGAAACCTAACCAGTCCTGATGTTCCAATGCCAAAAGCACCCAAAAACCTGTTGCCATATTCAACCAGTCCTGCTCAAAACATGTTCACATAACCAAAGATCAAGATGGAGTAGAATGCTTCTCTTTTTGATTTCCTTCCCAACATGAAGTACCTCTTCCAGCAGCATGATCTAGTGTGTCTAGAATAGCTTGAGTATCAGTTCTCATTTCAAGAGAGCTTCCTGGTGTCAAAGGTGGTATGTTCATAGGAGAACCAGAGGGGTCTTCCTGAGGAAAAAGAGGGCCTATCCCAAACAAGACAATCTGCAGGACCTATTGGTCCAAGTTTTTTTCCTCTAATCCTCCAGAAAACAAGGCATCCTCCCGTTATCAATGAATGATGCAAGTCAAGCATTGGCAAAGTCAATAGTTGTCGCCTATGTGAGCCATTGGTTTTGTCAATGTCTTTAGCCAGGTTGTACAGCAGAACAGCTGTTGTGCGGCGCCACTGAAATTTGTTTTGAAGAAAGCTCAATGACGAAACCAGCACTTGCTACGTCATAGGCGCTTTTTTTAATTGCTGGCAGGAGGCATCTCTGAGAAAGGGAGGGCGTGCAACACAAACTTTTTCTTACCATCACCAAGCAGAAAGGGACCCCATCGATTTTGAAGATGCAGACCACCCCAACTCGGTAGTCTGTGATTTTTCGATGTTTTGCAACCAGATTTCAGTTGAAAAAGATTGCTGCATCTCATACTGAGTTGGATGCCTACAACCCACCCCTTCCAAATAGCAAATCGGTATGGGTGGGCAGTCACTATTTAGGAAACAGTAAAAGTTGACCGACTCCTAAAATGCGATTGATGCAGAGTAAAATCCTATTTTGCAGTTGCAAACTCTGAATTGGAGTGTGTCCTTAGGAGACTCTGGGCAGATTTACAATAACTGACGCATCCCTGCATATCAGCAGGATGCGCCAGTTATTGTGCGCCACGGCTCTGCCACCTTCAATGTGTAACATTTACAATGCGGCGCACCATGGGGCTTGTGCCGTAAAGGTGGCGCATTGCTGGAGTTGCATCGCAAGCGTGACGCAGCTTCAGCAATGCTCTGGGGGCCCCTATCTTTACAGTGCTGCGTCAATTCTTACGCCTGCTTCAAGCAGGCGCAGGGTTTTGACACAACATGGGCCTACAAGTGACTGAGTGAAATCTTGTAGATTTCACTCAGCCACTTTTGGAAGGCATTCCTGCACCATGGAAAGCCCCCCCACCGCGCAGGAGTGCCTACTTCTGGCACAGAGCTTAACTATGTGACGCATCTCCCAGATGCACCACGTTGTAAATACTCCACAGCATGCCGCATCTTTTGCGCCACCGCTGCATCACAAAAGTGACGCAACGGTGGCGTAAGAGGCGCAAGGGGCTTGTAAATCTGCCCCTCTATTTCTCCTATTAGTGGCAAGTGCTTGTCGTAGATGACGCCCTTTGGACACCAACACTCTCCCCCCACACCCCCATATTCCACTGCTAACCGGAGTTTCTCGTCCTGAACTCGTGACTCTACTCTTGATTAAGTAAAGTAAGCAACAGTCCGTCGTCTCTTTTTACTACATTCAGATAATCCTCAGGGAACATTAAAACCCAAGCCAGGGCGAGGTATTTAAGAGGGTATACAACCTTTACAACGAAACTTTTACAACGAACTACCATTACAACGCAACTTTTACAACGCAAACTATTACAACGCATTGCTCTGGGGGCGCTCTAGGATAGGGAATAGGTTAATTTACTATCCAATAACCTTCGCTACTATCCACGGGGACTGGAGTTGGAATAGTAAATTAAACTATTCACTATCCAGCACCACAAAGCGCTATGCGTTGTAATGGTATGCGTTGTAAAAACCTCGTTGTAAAGGTAGGCGTTGTAAAAGTATGCGTTGTAACGTCATACATCCATTTAAGAGTAATAATTACAGAGAGAGCCCCCCAGGGAGCTATTTTACACCTGCCTTGGCCACCAAGTCCAACCACCGCACCGCCCTGCACCGCACTCACCTTTACTCATACCCCAGCTCCCCCATTTGGGCCCTGGCCTCTAATGCATCTCACATGCCTCCTCCCCGCGATGCAGCGAATGTGAGTCTCCGCTGAGGCCATAATAAGCCGATCATAAAACAAATCCCTGCGCGTCCTGCAGTCCTTTCACCGCTGTTCATCGACATGGGGAGTGGGGAGGGGCGGACTCAAGAGCCGCCCCGCGCGACACTTATAAGAACACGATTCAACACTCATATTTTATTTTTGAGGCTTTTAGTTTAGAAGCAATATGAGCATACTTTGAGGGGTCAGAGGTCAGGCCGGAAGTGAGGGGGTGGGCGGAAATCTATTTGGATCAATGTTCCCACATCATAACTGCCCCTCGCCATCAATCTTAGCAGAACATCTGCAAACCCCATTACAGGGCAGAGGGGGCGGAAGAGAAGGCGGAGGAATCGATTAATACAGGTATCATTGGCAACAAATGTGAAGGAACAGGGGAATGATGAGGGCGTCTTTGATAGGTGTGCTTGGCTGGGGCGAGGTCAGTCACATGGTGAAATTGGGCATCGCCAGGCAGACCTCGTTATAAGGCCTCCATGTGGGCACAGACTGGGCACAGGTCAGGTGTGAGATCACCGAATGGGCTGCTGCATTGCACTCACGCGGATTTACCACTGCACAGCGCCTGGATGCCCTCTCGTGTGATTAGAGCGCTATACAAATCTATATCTATACTACTATTATAAAGTAAGAAGTGGGAACCTTTGAGGCGGGTAAACTCGGGAACCAGAGCGCCAATCCAAACACCCAATACATCATTGGAATTGGCAGGGTCTGCAGAGTGACATAGGCTATATGCCCCCCCAAAAATACGTTCTTTAAAAAATATACCTTAGAAAAAAAAGTAGTCCCTTGGAAGTAGCGCCGGCCGTCGTGTGCGCTAACGGGCTGACATCATGCGAGGAGGAGCGGCGGACAGCAGTGGGGAGGGAAAAGTAACGCGCCGTTCAGCGGGAGGAGCGGAACCTCCGGCCGTCGTGTGCGCTAACGTGCTGACATCATGCGAGGAGGAGCGGCGGACAGCAGTGGGGAGGGAAAAGTAACGCGGCATTCAGCGGAACCTACACCCGGTTCAATGAAGTGCGGAGCCGTGGGGAGGAAAACGAATGCAACGTTCGGCAGGAGGAGCGCGGAAAACAGCGGCGCCGACAGTGGGGCCGTGGGGCTGAGATGGCCCCCGAGGATGACGTGAGGTACGGGAGTTCCTGCTACCTGGAAGCGTCATTGCCCTCGGGAGGTCTGTAACTGTGGGGTTTTAAAGGACGGACAAAATGTGTAGTAGGGAGGTCTCTAACTGTGGGGTTTTATAGGGTATGCATGTAAACAAAGAACCTCCATAAACCCTAAGATATTTCTGTTGGACAGCCCGTCCCGACGTTGTCCGGGGGCAATTGACGGGAGGTAAGGGAGTTCCTGCTACCTGGAAGCCTCATTGCCCCCGGACAACGTCGGTACGGGCTGCTAGTCATTGTAATATAATAAGAGTCACAGTGCTCATGTGCTGCGTGGGAACCTCTGAAGGGAATAAGCTGTGCTTGGGCACATATTTTTAATGTATTTGTTGGAAGATCATCTCCAAACGCCCTCTCAGAGGTTTAGACAGACACGCTACTTTTGAGTCTAGTCCTGTGTAATTGGCTTTTCTTGAACTGGTGTCTGAGCGGGTACCACCACAGGGGTCAAGGGGGGAAGAGACAAACTGAAGATATGTGCTCTGCTCTTCCCCGAATCTTTGAAATGGTTGTATGACAGAAGCACGCATGGCCAAACCACGCTTGCCTATATCACGGTAACCCATCAACCAGTGTGTCTTACTCTTAACAACATATTCCTTTACCATGCTTGCCTTTACCATGCAATTTCGTGGTAAGGAATGATTGGTAAAGGGATATGCGTCCTGAGCCCTAAAACCTGGCCCCACCTTCTAAATTGGCCCCAACCCCAGTCCCGCCCTTGCACCTTAAAACTGCCCCCAGCCATGAAAACTGTCTTCCCTAGCCCTGAGCCCTAAAACTGCACAAAAACAATCCCGCCTGCAACACAGGCACCCATGCACCACACCCTTGCACAATGGTGCAAGGGTGCATGTATTGGCACTGGGCTGCCAAAATGCGCCAATGCAAGGGAAAAGGACAGGAATGTGCCGCATTGGATAAATAAGGTGCACTGTTGCCATTTCCCGGAGCCTTACTGTGCTGCCCTGTGTCACTAAAGTCATAGATACGCCCTTAGTGTATACTAGCAGATCTTGAAGAGGGGAGGGAGTTGACTATAGAGACAGCATGCATGATAGAGGTCTAAATGTTGCCTCACAGAACTCAGCTACCGGTGGGCATGGCCAGGCTACATGCAGGTAGTTTGCCACGGGACAGCAGCATTGGAGGCTGATGGTTCTCAAGCAGTGGGATGATGATGGCAAGTTAGAAATGACCAGGCACTTCTCCTTGATGCAATCATTCATTCATGGTGTAGGTGAGGTCTCCTCCTCCACAGAAGTGTTTGCACTCTTTCACACTCATCAGTGGGGCGCAGCAGTGTTAGTTTAGAATGACGAAGTGATGAGGCATGGCAAGAGGGAGTATTGAATTAAGGCGTAGTCTTGGAATACAAGAGGTTACCTCCACAGGGCTTGGTTGCCCCACTCACTGCTGCCGCTCCTGCCTGCCTTTGCCGCCTCCTGCCTGCAGATTCCTTCGCTCGCTGCCTGCTGCTCCTGGGAATTTTCCGCTGCTCCTGGGAATTTCCCGCTGCCCGCTGCTTCTTGGAATTTCCCGCCGCTGCCTCCCTGCGGCCCCGCCCCCCTGTGATTCCATTCGCCGCCCCGCTCCCGCCACCCAGCTGCTCCTCCCTCCCGGCTCCTTACTTATGACGCCCCCAGAGCGACCGCGCAGCGGACGCGCGCAGCGGACGCGCGCAGCGGGAGCGCCGATTGAGCGCCGAAGGTGCGCCAAAGGTAAGCCCGTCTGCGCCCGTCTGCGCCTGGCCCGCGCCCAGCGCCAGGACCCCTGGCCCTCCCCGCCGAGGCAAGACGACCCGACTGACCTACGACGCCGCCACTCTCAACGCACTCAATGCCGGCCGGACCCACGCCTGCTGCCGAGCCACCCCGAGACGCACCCACGGACCCTTCACCTGCTGCACCTGCAAGTTCACCTGCCTCCGAACCTGCCCCGCACCCGCCAAGACAAACACCAGCAGCAACCACCTCAAGTGCATCCTGATCAACACCCGCTCCGTCCACAGACACGCCGTGGAACTCTGGAACCTCCTCGACACTACATCACCGGACGTCGCCTTCCTCACGGAAACCTGGATGAACGCCTCCTCTGCACCCGACATCGCCATCGCCATCCCGGACGGGTACAAGATCATCAGGAGGGACCGCATCAACCAGACCGGAGGTGGCATCGCCATCGTCCCCAGGAACACCATCCGCATCACGACCGACGCCAACGACTCCTTCGCCGCAGCCGAACATCTCCACTTCTAGATTCACACCGACCCTAAGACGACCCTCAGAGGCACCCTCGTCTACAGACCCCCGGGACCACGCACACAATTCAGCGAAGACATCACAGACTTCATCAGCCCGCACGCCCTCCCCTCCACTGACTACATCCTCCTCTGGGACCTCAACTTCCACCTGGAGAACAACAAGGACCGCAACACCACCGCCCTGCTGGAAAACCTCGCCAACCTCGGACTCAAGCAACTGGTCAACACCCCCACCCACCACGCCGGCCAAATGCTTGATCCCGTCTTCTCTTCCAGCAAGTACATCACCTTCAGCCACGCCACCGGACTCCACTGGACCGACCACAGCTGCGTCCACTTCAGCTTCAAAAGATCCACGACCCACCACCACCCGCAACAGGTACCTCACAGGAATTGGAGCAAGATCACCGCAGACCAGCTCACCACCTCCCTCAGCCAGAGCCCACCCGCCAACACAACGGACCCCAACGAAGCAGCCTGCAACTTCACACAGTGGCTGACCGCCTGCGCCGACGACCTCGCGCCACTAAAGAACCCTCCCAGTAGACCCAGAAGCAAGAAGGCATCCTGTTTCACCGACGACCTCAAGGACTCCAAGAAGACCTGCCGCACCCTCGAGAAAGCCTGGCTCCTCGATCGGACCACCGACAACATGACCGCCCTCAAACACGCTACCCGCAAGCACCACCAGCTCATCCGCACCACCAAGAAGAAATCCCTGAAGGAACGACCGGACAACAACGCCCACGACAGCAAAGAGCTCTTCACTATCGTCAAGGAGTTCTCCAACCCCAGCACCGGCACCAACGACATCACTCCGTCACAAGACCTCTGCGACTCCCTCGCCTCGTTCTTCCACCGCAAGATCGCCGACATCCACAACAGCTTCGGCGCCCCACCCACGCACCCAACCGTCGAACCAACGCCCCCCACCGCCACCCTTCGCACCTGGACCACGGTGACCACCGAAGACACAGCCCGCACGATGAACACCCTCCACTCCGGATCACCGACCGACCCCTGCCCACACCACGTCTTCAACAAGGCCGACTCCACCATCGCACCCCAACTCCGGAACATCATCAACGCCTCCTTCAACACCGCCACCTTCCCGGAGAGCTGGAAGCACGCCGAGATCAGCGCCCTCCTGAAGAAACCTGCAGCGGACCCCACCGATCTCAAAAACTTCCGCCCCATCTCGCTCCTCCCTTTTCCTGCTAAAGTCATCGAGAAGATCGTCAACAGACAGCTGACCGCCTTCCTCGAGACGAACGGATCCCTCGACCCCTCGCAGTCCGGCTTCAGAGCCAACCACAGCACCGAGACCGCCCTCATCGCAGCCACCGACGACATCCGGACCCTGCTCGACAAGGGGGAAACAGTGGCCCTCATCCTCCTGGACCTCTCCGCTGCGTTTGACACGGTCTGCCACCGCACCCTAGTCCAGCGCCTCAGCAACATCAGTATCCAAGAGAAGGCACTGGAGTGGATCATCTCGTTCCTCGCCGGAAGAACACAAAGAGTCCGCCTCCCCCCGTTTCGCTCCGAGGCCACCGAAGTCATCTGCGGCGTCCCGCAAGGATCTTCACTCAGCCCCACCCTCTTCAACATCTACATGAAACCTCTCGCAGCCATCGCACGCCAGCACAACCTCAACATCATCTCTTACGCCGACGACACCCAGCTGATCCTCTCCCTCACCAGAGACCCCGACACCGCCAGAACCTGCCTACACGAAGGGATGAAAGACGTCGCCGAGTGGATGAAGGACAGCTGCCTGAAACTGAACTCAGACGAGACGGAAGTTCTCATCCTGGGATCTTCGCCCTCCGCCTGGGACGACTCCTGGTGGCCCCCAGCCCTGGGCACCGCTCCCAAGCCAACCGACCACGCACGCAACCTGGGCTTCATCCTGGACCCCTCCCTCTCGATGACCAGACAAGTCAACGCCGTCTCCTCATCGTGCTTCAACACCCTGCGTATGCTTTGCAAGATCTTCCGCTGGATCCCGACCGAGAGCAGGAAGACTGTCACCCAGGCACTCGTCACCAGCCGACTGGACTATGGAAACGCCCTCTACGCCGGAACCACAGCCAAGCTACAGAAAAGACTCCAGCGCATCCAGAACGCCTCCGCCTGACTCATCCTGGATGTCCCCCGACGCAGCCACATCTCCAGCCACCTGAGGAACCTGCACTGGTTCCCCATCGACAAGAGGATCACGTTCCGGCTCCTCACCCACGCACACAAGTCTCTCCACGACCTGGGCCCCAAGTACCTCAACGACTGCCTGACCTTCTACACGCCCACCCGCCAGCTACGGTCCACCAGCCTCGCCCTCGCAGCCGTACCACGCATCCGAAGAGCCACCGCCGGAGGAAGATCCTTCTCTTACCTGGCTGCCAAGACTTGGAACTCCCTCCCCATCCACCTTCGGCTGACCCAGGACCATCTCGCCTTCAGGAAACAACTCAAGACCTGGCTGTTCGAGCAGTAGCATACCCCTCCCCCCAAGGGCCTTGAGACCCTCCCGGGTGAGTAGTGCGCTATACAAATGGCATGATTGATTGATTGATTGAAACGTCAATGACATGTTAGGTAACAAATGGGGAAAATGTGATTGGAAAATTGAGGGAAACATCCACCCGTTAGGAGGCCTATCAGATGGAAGAAGCACAAAGATGACAACCCACTTTGGGCAGAAAGACTGTACTGCATGCTGGGTAGCTAACACCTTGGACAGCATGCAGGCACCTTCTCTTGAGTGATGTTTAGGCGTGCTCTGATAGACTGAAGTCATTGGGAAAGCACTGAAGGTGGCTTTGACGTATTCAGTGTATCCTATCTAGTGTAGGATGTTGCCTCCCCGGGGACGATGGTAGAAGACCTGAGAAGAAGGATTCACTTTGAACCACCAGTTGTGTGGATAAGGATAGAGATTGGCTCCTGATCATGCAAGTGCACTGGAAGCAGCATCATGGCCTGAGTGAAAACTCACGCTGCAGAAGTCGGGCCAGAAGTTGCAGTAGTGAGGTGATAATGCTGGCTTGCAAGAAAAAAATCTGAGGAGCTTTCCGTGGCAGAGTTGTATGAGGATAAGAAAGTATGAAAGTAGGCACGCTGTAGGTCCAGAAACCTAACCAGTCCTGATGTTCCAATGCCAAAAGCACCCAAAAACCTGTTGCCATATTCAACCAGTCCTGCTCAAAACATGTTCACATAACCAAAGATCAAGATGGAGTAGAATGCTTCTCTTTTTGATTTCCTTCCCAACATGAAGTACCTCTTCCAGCAGCATGATCTAGTGTGTCTAGAATAGCTTGAGTATCAGTTCTCATTTCAAGAGAGCTTCCTGGTGTCAAAGGTGGTATGTTCATAGGAGAACCAGAGGGGTCTTCCTGAGGAAAAAGAGGGCCTATCCCAAACAAGACAATCTGCAGGACCTATTGGTCCAAGTTTTTTTCCTCTAATCCTCCAGAAAACAAGGCATCCTCCCGTTATCAATGAATGATGCAAGTCAAGCATTGGCAAAGTCAATAGTTGTCGCCTATGTGAGCCATTGGTTTTGTCAATGTCTTTAGCCAGGTTGTACAGCAGAACAGCTGTTGTGCGGCGCCACTGAAATTTGTTTTGAAGAAAGCTCAATGACGAAACCAGCACTTGCTACGTCATAGGCGCTTTTTTAAATTGCTGGCAGGAGGCATCTCTGAGAAAGGGAGGGCGTGCAACACAAACTTTTTCTTACCATCACCAAGCAGAAAGGGACCCCATCGATTTTGAAGATGCAGACCACCCCAACTCGGTAGTCTGTGATTTTTCGATGTTTTGCAACCAGATTTCAGTTGAAAAAGATTGCTGCATCTCATACTGAGTTGGATGCCTACAACCCACCCCTTCCAAATAGCAAATCGGTATGGGTGGGCAGTCACTATTTAGGAAACAGTAAAAGTTGACCGACTCCTAAAATGCGATTGATGCAGAGTAAAATCCTATTTTGCAGTTGCAAACTCTGAATTGGAGTGTGTCCTTAGGAGACTCTGGGCAGATTTACAATAACTGACGCATCCCTGCATATCAGCAGGATGCGCCAGTTATTGTGCGCCACGGCTCTGCCACCTTCAATGTGTAACATTTACAATGCGGCGCACCATGGGGCTTGTGCCGTAAAGGTGGCGCATTGCTGGAGTTGCATCGCAAGCGTGACGCAGCTTCAGCAATGCTCTGGGGGCCCCTATCTTTACAGTGCTGTGTCAATTCTTACGCCTGCTTCAAGCAGGCGCAGGGTTTTGACACAACATGGGCCTACAAGTGACTGAGTGAAATCTTGTAGATTTCACTCAGCCACTTTTGGAAGGCATTCCTGCACCATGGAAAGCCCCCCCACCGCGCAGGAGTGCCTACTTCTGGCACAGAGCTTAACTATGTGACGCATCTCCCAGATGCACCACGTTGTAAATACTCCACAGCATGCCGCATCTTTTGCGCCACCGCTGCATCACAAAAGTGACGCAACGGTGGCGTAAGAGGCGCAAGGGGCTTGTAAATCTGCCCCTCTATTTCTCCTATTAGTGGCAAGTGCTTGTCGTAGATGACGCCCTTTGGACACCAACACTCTCCCCCCACACCCCCATATTCCACTGCTAACCGAAGTTTCTCGTCCTGAACTCGTGACTCTACTCTTGATTAAGTAAAGTAAGCAACAGTCCGTCGTCTCTTTTTACTACATTCAGATAATCCTCAGGGAACATTAAAACCCAAGCCAGGGCGAGGTATTTAAGAGGGTATACAACCTTTACAACGAAACTTTTACAACGAACTACCATTACAACGCAACTTTTACAACGCAAACTATTACAACGCATTGCTCTGGGGGCGCTCTAGGATAGGGAATAGGTTAATTTACTATCCAATAACCTTCGCTACTATCCACGGGGACTGGAGTTGGAATAGTAAATTAAACTATTCACTATCCAGCACCCCAAAGCGCTATGCGTTGTAATGGTATGCGTTGTAAAAACCTCGTTGTAAAGGTAGGCGTTGTAAAAGTATGCGTTGTAACGTCATACATCCATTTAAGAGTAATAATTACAGAGAGAGCCCCCCAGGGAGCTATTTTACACCTGCCTTGGCCACCAAGTCCAACCACCGCCCCGCCCTGCACCGCACTCACCTTTACTCATACCCCAGCTCCCCCATTTGGGCCCTGGCCTCTAATGCATCTCACATGCCTCCTCCCCGCGATGCAGCGAATGTGAGTCTCCGCCGAGGCCATAATAAGCCGATCATAAAACAAATCCCTGCGCGTCCTGCAGTCCTTTCACCGCTGTTCATCGACATGGGGAGTGGGGGAGGGGCGGACTCAAAGCCGCCCCGCGCGACACTTATAAGAACACGATTCAACACTCATATTTTATTTTTGAGGCTTTTAGTTTAGAAGCAATATGAGCATACTTTGAGGGGTCAGAGGTCAGGCCGGAAGTGAGGGGGTGGGCGGAAATCTATTTGGATCAATGTTCCCACATCATAACTGCCCTCTCGCCATCAATCTTAGCAGAACATCTGCAAACCCCATTACAGGGCAGAGGGGGCGGAAGAGAAGGCGGAGGAATCGATTAATACAGGTATCATTGGCAACAAATGTGAAGGAACAGGGGAATGATGAGGGCGTCTTTGATAGGTGTGCTTGGCTGGGGCGAGGTCAGTCACATGGTGAAATTGGGCATCGCCAGGCAGACCTCGTTATAAGGCCTCCATGTGGGCACAGACTGGGCACAGGTCAGGTGTGAGATCACCGAATGGGCTGCTGCATTGCACTCACGCGGATTTACCACTGCACAGCGCCTGGATGCCCTCTCGTGTGATTAGAGCGCTATACAAATCTATATCTATACTACTATTATAAAGTAAGAAGTGGGAACCTTTGAGGCGGGTAAACTCGGGAACCAGAGAGCCAATCCAAACACCCAATACATCATTGGAATTGGCAGGGTCTGCAGAGTGACATAGGCTATATGCCCCCCAAAAAATACGTTCTTTAAAAAATATACCTTAGAAAAAAAAGTAGTCCCTTGGAAGTAGCACCGGCCGTCGTGTGCGCTAACGGGCTGACATCATGCGAGGAGGAGCGGCGGACAGCAGTGGGGAGGGAAAAGTAACGCGCCGTTCAGCGGGAGGAGCGGAACCTCCGGCCGTCGTGTGCGCTAACGTGCTGACATCATGCGAGGAGGAGCGGCGGACAGCAGTGGGGAGGGAAAAGTAACGCGGCGTTCAGCGGAACCTACACCCGGTTCAATGAAGTGCGGAGCCGTGGGGAGGAAAATGAATGCAACGTTCGGCAGGAGGAGCGCGGAAAACAGCGGCGCCGACAGTGGGGCCGTGGGGCTGAGACGGCCCCCGAGGATGACGTGAGGTACGGGAGTTCCTGCTACCTGGAAGCGTCATTGCCCTCGGGAGGTCTGTAACTGTGGGGTTTTAAAGGACGGACAAAATGTGTAGTAGGGAGGTCTCTAACTGTGGGGTTTTATAGGGTATGGATGTAAACAAAGAACCTCCATAAACCCTAAGATATTTCTGTTGGACAGCCCGTCCCGACGTTGTCCGGGGGCAATTGACGGGAGGTAAGGGAGTTCCTGCTACCTGGAAGCCTCATTGCCCCCGGACAACGTCGGTACGGGCTGCTAGTCATTGTAATATAATAAGAGTCACAGTGCTCATGTGCTGCGTGGGAACCTCTGAAGGGAATAAGCTGTGCTTGGGCACATATTTTTAATGTATTTGTTGGAAGATCATCTCCAAACGCCCTCTCAGAGGGTTAGACAGACACGCTACTTTTGAGTCTCGTCCAGTGTAATTGGCTTTTCTTGAACTGGTGTCTGAGCGGGTACCACCACAGGGGTCAAGGGGGGAAGAGACAAACTGAAGATATGTGCTCTGCTCTTCCCCGAATCTTTGAAATGGTTGTATGACAGAAGCACGCATGGCCAAACCACGCTTGCCTATATCACGGTAACCCATCAACCAGTGTGTCTTACTTTTAACAACATATTCCTTTACCATGCTTGCCTTTACCATGCAATTTCCTGGTAAGGCATGATTGGTAAAGGGATATTGCGTCCTGAGCCCTAAAACCTGGCCCCACCTACTAAATTGGCCCCAACCCCAGTCCCGCCCTTGCACCTTAAAACTGCCCCCAGCCATGAAAACTGTCTTCCCTAGCCCTGAGCCCTAAAACTCACCCCACGTCTAAAAAATGTCCCCGATCCAGCCCTCCCCGCCCTAAAACTGCCCCCTGTACTGAAAACTGCCCCGCACCACCCTGAGCCCTAAAAACGATCTTGATCCCAGACCCGACACCCTGAGCCCTTAAAATTGACCCCACCCTTGAAAACGACCCAACCTCTCCCTGCCCTGAGTCCTAATACCCAGCCCCCTGCCCTATAAACAACCTTGAGCCCTAAAAACTGCCCCACCCCTAAAAACAACCTCCCACCCTCCAAAACCAGGCCCCAGCTCTACTTACCAGACCGCGTCCTCTCCCGATCCTTCCTCTTCCTGTGCCCGCCACCCACGCATCTAGACCGCGCATATGCGTGGCTAAGGCATATGCGTGGCTAAGGCATATGCGTGGCTAAGGCATATGCGTGGCTAAGGCATATGCGTGGCTAAGGCATATGCGTGGCTAAGGCATATGCGTGGCTAAGGCATATGTGTGGTTAAGGCATATGTGTGGCTAAGGCATATGTGTGGTTAAGGCATATGTGTGGGTAAGGCATATGTGTGGTTAAGACAAGCGTGGTTCTGCTTGCGGGGAAACTGCATGCATGGCTCAGCCCGGGTTGTAAAGGCCGTTTCCCCTTTGAAATGTCTTATTGGACACCAGATAAAGATGGCGAGTCACAAACAGTCTTCCCATTTATTCTAGTTTTTTTTAAACTAAGGGACCAGAGAGGGTCTCCATCTTTACCTTTCTTTGGTGAATACTTTCCTTCCTGTGTCTATACAAGCTGCTTTTTAAGGGTTTATTGTTTATGTCTTCTTCTTGGTGGCTGTTGAATTAAGATGCTACTCTACAGTAGCTTAGACTATAGATGCAGCCTTTAGACCTTGATACAATAACCCAGATGTGGCCCCCAACTCTAGGGGCAACACTCCAGGTGTTGTGTTCAAAACTGGACTCAGTAATCTAGACGTGGCCTTCAGAACAAGACAGTACGGCCCAGACGCGACCTTCAGGGCTGGCGCACAATATTCAATATGTGGCATCCAGACATTACCACTGTACTCCAGATCTGGAGTCAGTATCATAAATGTAGCCTCCAGAGCAACACACTATAGCCCACCCCAGACATGACCTCCAGGACTTTGCACAATAGTCTATTTATGGCGTTCAGAGATTCCAGACATTAATAAAATATTTCTGATGTGGTCTTCGGAGCTGGCCTCAATAGCCTTGATGTGGCCTCCAGAACGAGACACTGTGGCCCGGACTTGACCTTCATAACTGGGCGCAATACTCTTATGTGTGACCTACAGACATTACCAGAGCATTCCTGATGGGGTCCTCAGAACTGGGTACAATAACTCACATGACCTCTAGAACTGGATAAAACATACTACTTCCAGCCTTCTAACTGGAATACAACAACACAGATGTGTTCTCCTGGACAGGGCACACTAGTGCATACACGACATCCAGAAAAGAACACGACCCTCCAGATGTGTTCTCCAGAGCTCGACACAATACTGAATATATGGCATCCGGAATTGAACACGACCCTCCAGATGCGCAATACTGCATACAGGGTATCCAAAAAATGGAAACAAACCTCCAGATGTGGTCTCCAGAACTGGCCACAATTACTCACGTATGTTGTCCAGAACTAGGCACAATACCCAAGATGTGGCCTTCTGAAATGAATCCAATAGGACAGATGGGATGAGAAAACTGGAACCACAATACGAGTACAGCTCCTACAACTGTTCACAGCCTTCCAGAGGAGACCTCCCCGCTAATGTTTACACTAAAACATATTTCTTTCTTTGTTAGTTATCATCATTATTACCACCATCATGTTTTTTTTGCATAGCACTGAAACCAATATCGAAGCGCTGGCCCAAAAAAAAAAGGTCAGGAGAAATCATAAGAGAAAAGTTGCTGGTGATCGCCTAGAAGCCACCAAATTACTAATCTTGCACTGATAAAGGTGAGTAGCTCCATTGTTTACAAAAATGATGCTCAAAAAGCCTGTCCCCCGTCTACAGTCTCAGTGTGTAAGGTTGCATTAATAACTTACCCTGCTAGAGCACAATAGGAGTGTGAATATAGGTTTTCAGCCTGTCCTTTAGGCTGTTTCATGAGCTGGACACCTGGAAAACTCAATTCGGTGCCCCAAAGTCTACGTAAAAATTGATATGTCTCACTTACTTCATAATCCTCTATCTACTACTATTATGTTTCCTAATCTAGGCCTAAATAGCAAAGCTATCTTTTACCTACATTTTTCCTACCTTGCTCTGCATAACAGTTCTAGCACTGACCTTTTACCCAGTTATGTGCTGAATAAATGTCGATTGGTTTCTTTGAAACCAGCCTCATTTATTATCCATGAGGATTCTTAGCATCATATCTTAAATCCCCTGCACATGACGTACATGACAGAATATATTGGTAAACAACAACCTAGGCAGACAAAATATTAATAAAGTAAATATAACAAGGGCAAAAAAACATTTTAGACTGAGGTTACAAAGCAGAATTTATTTATAAATAAAACAACAATTTATTAAAAAAGGTTACAGTGATTTCAATACAACAACAATAATCAACAAAAAATTAAAAAAAATTTACAGAGGAAAATCTAAATGAGTACAATATAGAAAACAAAAGTACATAAAAATATTAGTGGCATCTGAAAATAATAAAATTTGGCAGCTTATCACCTCTAAAGATAGAAGTGACTGTGTGGCTTGTCCTGAAGAAGGCGCTGGTCGCCGAAACGCCCGTCGAGACTCATTACTATTGTGCCACTAATATTTTTATGTACTTTTGTTTTCTATATTGTACTCATTTAGATTTTCCTCTGTAATTTTTTTTGTTGATTATTGTTGTTGTATTGAAATCACTGTAACCTTTTTTAATAAATTGTTGTTTTATTTATAAATAAATTCTGCATTTTAACCTCAGTCTAAAATGGTTTTTTGCCCTTGTTATATTTACTTTATTAATATTTTGTCTGCCTAGGTTGTTGTTTACCAATATGATTTATCCCTGACCTAGGAGCATAGATTATTCTGCTTTCAGGGGGTCCTTGTTATATGTACATAA
Source organism: Lissotriton helveticus (assembly GCF_964261635.1). Classification (NCBI taxonomy): domain Eukaryota; kingdom Metazoa; phylum Chordata; class Amphibia; order Caudata; family Salamandridae; genus Lissotriton; species Lissotriton helveticus. Next base: position 82,020,919 of record NC_136064.1, read on the forward strand.
CAGGATATACATACTCTGTACAAAAGTCATCGCTATCTTCATCCTCGAGCGACAGGGCTACTTTGCATAATTACAATGATTGATTTAGGCTCATCTACATAATCGTACTCACAACATATCGAATGTGGTTGAACCACAGGGCTACCTTTGTTGGTATAAAAGCACCGCACCGTCACTAGGTAACTAGAGGAGACACTTGTACGCTGACACTGACATGGAGGTTCCTGCATGCTGAAGCTTCAACACGCAGCAGTAAGACATACCTTGTGGTGTGTCCAACTCGTGACCAAGACGGGGTCCTTCATTCTCTCCCATCAGGTAATGTGGTTGGCTCTCTCCCAGGGGATTCTTGTCTTAACACCCACATATATGCTAGGTACACTTAGGTAGAGTCAGCATCATAGGAGTATGCACAGATTACTGTTTGCATTTGTGCCTGCATATATTTCTTGCTTTAGTACCATGGTAGGAATGTATCTACTGTTCACTGTTTTGGTGCTTGTAATCTCTTACGTTTGCTTCTGTCTACTGATTGTTGCAGCACATATGTTTTATACTAGAATGGCGCTGGTTTAATAAATGCATATTGAAAAACGTCCCCAACGTTTATTCTGTGTATATCCCTGAGCCTAAGTGAGTGAAAAGTACTGTACTGTTTCCATGAACCCTGAAGGGTCAAGAGTTGGCAAATTCGATAGTTGCCAGAAACTATTTGCTCCTTGGTAAAGTTACAGGGCTTATGGTGGCACTGTGAGCTAGCTGGTCTATAGGCCAACATATCCTGCAGAGGGTGTCCAGAATCAGTCTAGACACCAATCCCCTAGTTTATGTTGTCCAACAAATGTGCAAATCCTATATATTTTTGGGAACTACATCACACTACATGATTGACTGATTTCAGCAACAACAAAATATCCCGGCTCAGGTGGGTTAAAATGTTTTCCCATTTCTGTACAATTGATGCAATACCACGCATACAGTTGAAAAATTAACCAGTCACCTTTCATATGTCAATTGTGGCATACAGGCATTTAAAGAGGTGACAGTTTTGCTCAGAAACAATAAATACCCCAATTGACAGACTTTGAGGAAGGCTTGTGTCTGCATCAGTAAACAAATAGCTCAAATGCTTAAATGTAATTTATATGTAGTGGGAAAAGGGCTACTTGCTGGTCTTGAAATTGTGTTTTGGGAAATTCAACATCGTTTATGTTTCTATCCAAGGCTTTGTTTTCAAAATGACAGTAAAACTCTCTTTTTACAATGTTTTGAACGAAATATGCCTCTTAAACCTGTAACAAACGTACTAAGAGCAGGGACATCCACAATAACTTGAACACATTGAGTTGTCTAAAATGCTATCAATTGGGGTAAAAGATGCAGTGCGGTCCCAAAGGTAAAACAAAAAAGAAAAGCCTCTGTATTAATTTCTATGGGGAATTATCTGTAGCTGTTACAGCAAAAACAAGTACAGATGTTTTCACTGTCCTTGGATGAGAAGAAGCAGGTGGTCCAACCTGCAATCCTTTTGTGGCAGGAGGAAAATTCCTTCAGCGGCATTTGCAAAAATGTAAAAAAAAGAATTAGATAAAAAAAATATTGCTGCCTTGACCGTTGGACTGCCATAATAGAAGTGCTAATTCTCTCAATCAAAAAAATAAGGAATCTGTTTGAAGAAGACATCATCCTTTCATACGATCCTCTCAATAAAAGAATCTTACTGGGAGGCTAGAATTGAAAAGGTATGTTGCGTCAGGCATAGCAGAAGGCTTCTCACTGAAGTGTGTTGTGGAAAAAATGCAGGATGCGCCCAGAGGTTCAGGGGATGCAACTCCTTGCCCAGGTGAGGATGTCTGAGATCAAAGAAGGGCGGGTATTGCCTCCCAGAAAAAAGCCCCCCTATTTAAGGTGGGATTTGCAAACCTTCCTATGGACATTTTTTTAGGATCTACAAAGTGAGATCTCCATTTTTAAAAACAAATGTAATTAGTTTTTTTGCTGCAAATCCTGAGAAATACAGAAAATCCATAGTTCAACCTTGGATGGCCACATTGAGCACTGCGAACTTGCAGCCTGGGGCGAGCAGCGAGCGGTGTTGGTGGGGCGGACGGAAGGCCTGGCCTCCACCCAGGACCTGTGCATTGTTGGTTTAAGTAGTTTTTGTGGCTGGTGCAGACCATATCACAGGTCTCATCCTGCGATCAGATTTTAGTGTGTATGGTCAATAGCCATGCTGAACTGGTCTGATGGGACAGGCCGGGGCACACAGCCTGGCCATGGGTAAGGCTCTCCACCCAAAACCTGCTGCAGAGATGGGTCGCGTGGGATGCCAGATGGTTCAGGACCGGTCCATAGTGGGACCTCAGACTGGTCCTGTCCATAGGAGAGGCCTTGTTGCCCTGGGTTGCTTCTCATGGCCAATGGCAGCGCCCAACTGGTTTGTAGGGAGAGAAGGCGAGAACTTTTCGTAGCCCAGGGCCTGCAACACAGCTGAGGTCGGGCACAACTGCTGTGTGTGGGATGGGGGTTGGTAGAGGGCCTGATCGTAGGATAGGGGCTGTCCTTGTGGTCTTAATATTACAGTATAAATGCTTAGGATTTGACATCACTAATATCTCAAATGACATCATCAGTGACATCAGTTCATGATATGCTTCATGGCATCAGTGATGACATCAAGCACAGTTAGGGAGAAATGGGGCTAGGTTGAAAGTGTGCCTAGAGGCTTGAGGTGGGGTCACCCAACCATACCCGCCCCCGCACCCCCCGGCCAACCAACAGTGGCAGCAGACCAGGGCTGCACTGCCTCGAACACCGATGACACCAGGTACTGCTAGTTGGTCAGTCTCCCACTGTCCTGACAACAGAGAAACCCAGACAGTGTAGACAGGAAGAAATCCACTGTGAACGGGTGATCCACAGCAGCCAAAGCAGTGAGCCTCCAGCAGTCACTGGATAATCCCCAGCAGTGAGCTTCTAGTAGTCACTGGATAATCCCCAGCAGTGATCCTCTAGCAGTCACTGGATAAGCCCCAGCAGTGAGCTTCTAGCAGTCACTGGATAATCCCCAGCAGTGATCCTCTAGCAGTCACTGGATAATCCCCAGCAGTGAGCTTCTAGCAGTCACTGGATAATCCCCAGCAGTGATCCTCTAGCAGTCACTGGATAAACCCCAGCAGTGAGTTTCTAGCAGTCACTGGATAATCCCCAGCAGTGATCCTCTAGCAGTCACTGGATAATCCCCAGCAGTGAGCTTCTAGCAGTCACTGGATAATCCCCAGCAGTGATCCTCTAGCAGTCACTGGATAATCCCCAGCAGTGATCCTCTAGCAGTCACTGGATAATCCCCAGCAGTCACTGGATAATCCCCAGCAGTGATCCTCCAGCAGTCACTGGATAATCCCCAGCAGTGAGTCTCCAGCAGTCACTGGATAATCCCCAGCAGTGAATTCAGTGAGTCTCCAGCAGTCACTGGATCATCCACAGCAGTAAAAGCAATGAGTCTCTAGCAGTCAGTGGATAATCACCAACAGTGAAAGCCACTGTGAACGGGTGATCCACAGCAGCCAAAGCAGTGAGCCTCTAGCAGTCACTGGATAATACCCAGCAGTGAAAGCAGTGAGCCTCTAGCAGGCCCTGGATAATCCCCAGCAGTGAAAGCAGTGAGTCCCCAGCTGTCACTGGATAATCTCCAGCAGCAATAGCAGTGAGTCTCCAGCAGTCACTGGATAATCCCCAGCAGCGAAAGCAGTAAATCTCCAACAGTCACTGGATGATCCCCAGCAGTCAATTCAGTGAGTCTCCAGCAGTCACTTGATCATCCACACCAGTAAAAGCAGTGAATCTCCAGCAGTCACTAGATAATCCGCAGCAGCAAAAACAGTGAGTCTCCAGCAGTCACTGGAAAATCACCCGGCAGTAAAATCAGCGAGTATCCAGAAGTCACTGGTTAATCCCCAGCAGTGAAATCAGCGAGTCTCCGGCAGTCACTGGATAATATCCAGCAGTGAGTCTCCAGCAGTACCTGGATAATCCCCAGCAGTGAAAGTAGTGAGTCTCCAGCAGTCCTTGGATAATGCCCAGCAGCGAAAGCAGTGAGTCTCCAGCAGGAGAATCCCCAGCAGTGAAAGCAGTGAGTCTCCAGCAGTCATTGCATAATCCACAGCAGTGAGTCTCCAGCAGTCACTGGAGAATCCCCAGCAGTGAAAGCAGTGAGTCTCCAGCAGTCACTGGATAAACCCCAGCAGTGAAATCAGTCGAGTCTCCAGCAGTCACTGGATAATCCCTAGCAGTGAGAGCCTTAAATCCAGCCGTAAAAAGGTAATCTCGTGATCACAATACACATCAGTGCAAAATTAATTTCAAGCAGTGAGAAAGTAGTGTTTAGCAACAAATCTCCTGCAATGAAAATGTAGTCTCCAGCACAGAGAGAGTAATCTCCGGGAGGGATTGGGTAATCTCTAGCAATGATTGGGCACTCTACAAAGGGAAAAAATATTCTCAAGCAACCTGAGAGTAATATCTATCACTGAGGGAAAAATCTCCTGCAGTGAGCGGGTGGTCAATACCAGTGGAGAGTTACGGACAGATTTGCTTCGAATTCACACAGTGCGGCTAGGCAAGTTGCTTCGCTGTGTCACTCTCAGCTTCGTCCCTGCCCCGGCACACTTGAGGCTGCATAGCGCCAACGCAGGCCCCCCTTCACCATGGTACAAGGGTACCTGAGTTACGGACAGGATTGGTTTAGTGTAGGAAGGGACACCTTCCTACACAAAAATAGTCCTTAGAAGTATAGTCCTATTTCTATGTGTACTGCAGAATGCATCACACACACAAAAAGGAAGCAGTGAGAAGAAATAAACATATTTCTCCTTATTATGCCTTACTGGGGGAAGGCGTAGCATTTTGATGCATTTCCAGGCTTCCTAGCTTTAGTAAGTCTAAGAATGCTCCAGAATTCATGGATGGATGCAGGGGAACGCCCATGCCTTCCTAATGCTATGCGCTGTCTTACATTACTTTGTACTTACTAAACCACGCAAACCATGTAAAGTGACTTTGAGTGGCTTAGTAAATGTAAAAAGGATTTTACGTCTGGGCTGCGCCACAAAAGTGATGCAATCCCGACACAAAGCCTAAGTAAATCTGCCCCTTAATCTCTAGCAGTGAAAGGCTAATCTCGGGCAGAGAGGAGGTCACTTCCAGTAGTGACTGGGCACTCTGCAGCAGTGACTGGGTACTCTGCAATAGTGACTGGGTACTGTGCACCCAGGCTCCCAGATTCTCCCAACCAATCACAATCAGCAGCGTTGTGATTGGTCTGAGCAGCCTGCGAGCCTAGGCATGTTCTCCACTGGGCAGAGCAACACAGCCCGGTGGAGAACATGCTAAATCTGCATGACTGTTTGGCCAACCCAAGAGGGCCGGCCAAACAGTCATGCACATTTAGGGAGTGTAAACCACTCCTCACTCTGCTTTGGCGAGCCTAGCCCGCCATGCCCTGAACTGGCTCTGAATCCCGGTCAGAATTGAAAAATAAAATGATAATGACGTCTTGTTATAATCATTTTATTTTAATATTTTTGCACTGCTCAAAGAGCAGTGGGGCAACGCTACTTCACCTTAGCGGAGGAGCCACCACTGGCTTTTGTCCCATCAAGCAGGTTCCAGACCAAGAGGAGGAAAAGCATTGGTAATCAGATCTATAGGTACCAGAGGAGGCAGATGATGGGGGTAGGCATTATCAGGGCACTGGCACTTTCTGGTCTGTCAGCTGCCTTTGACACCATTAATAACCCTACTGTCGGGCACCCTCTCCATCAGGACCATGCCTCAAATGGTCCAGGCCGTTCCCTGGGGGCTCGTATCACTCGGTACACCTGGGTAGGGCAAATGCTAAAATGTGGCTTTTCCCAAGATTCTGCCTTTACTTCTCTTTTCTAATGTTAACCTACATCCCTTGCCATTTAATTCAGTCGTCTGTGACCCCTGTGTAATTATGCTGATTGCACCCAGCTGATTACCAGGATAAATAATGTTTCTGCAGAGCATCAAACATCTCAGACTGGGTTCTAGCCATCCAGGGCTGGAATGATACAAACTGGAACCAGCAAGGAAAGCAATCACCCCTTTTGGCCATCATCCAGTGGAAAAGAGCTCATGCTTTGGCCAGGAGCCTCTGGCACTAGATCTGAACCATGGGACCCAGTCATGTGCCCTGTCCATGAACAATTGCATCTCAAGTGTCCCAAGCTCTGGTTTCTATCCTGTAAATGCCAGAGGAGGAGGTTTCTGCAGGAGGCGGATACACCGTGAGATCAAGCCGATCTGGCACAAATTCAATCCGGGCTGGATTAGTCAACAGCCCACACCTAGGCCTACTGGCATATATATTTATTTTGTAGGTTATATAGCTCTTACAATGAGGGGGGGGGGTGAGTCCATAAGAAGACCACATGAAGGCATGATAGCATTTGTAGATCAGATATACCAGAGATACAGAAGGCATTAAGCACAACAATAACAAAACAAAAAAATAGATATGAATTTGTCTTCAAAACATCTCCAAAATGCAATCAAGCCAGCAAGATTCTGAAAGTATTCAACATCAGCATAATGCAGAAAGGGCCCTGGAGAAGAACAGCCTAGACCCCTCCTGGGGCTAACAGGGTACAGAGCACTGCATGTGTTCAATGTATGTCATCTTAACCTTTGACTATGTGGTTGACTTTTGGGATAGTCTGGAATCCATCCAGAGACACGTGGACTAGTTGTGAAATGTTTAGCTCAGTTGTAATTGTTCCCCAAAAGATGAGTGCCTGTGCCCCTTCAGCTGCTCTGTTGAGGCCACATTGCCACACTAGGAAACACCTTCAGATGCTGCTGTTCTGACCAGCTCTTGTATCGCCATATATTTGCCATCGACTTGAGAGAACCGGGACTCTTCTTCGAGCTGCAGATGTGCTCAGAGTGGTCATTTCTTTGATTTAGGGGTCATAATTGCACCTTGGCCGGAAGCGCTGGTATATACATATGGCCAGTGTCCATCAGTTTATGTCTCTCTTTGGCATGGTGGATAGGGTACTTTTCATATATTGGACAGGATACTTTTGCCAATTTGAAAGGGAAACTTTGCAGGTTGTACGACCTACATTTCCCCATGTTCAATCGGATACATTTGGCACATTGGACGGGGTACGTTAGGTCTGCTAGACCAGGTAGTTTTAGGCATGTAGGACAGGTTACTTTTCGGACATTGGGCTGCAGTTTTGGCATTTTGGACAGGGTTCTTTGGACAGGTGGGGCCCGATTCACAGAACTAACTTAAGACAAAATCCTAAACTTACCACCATTTTGGTATTCACAGAAGGCACTTACTCATTTTGGTATTCACAGAATGCACTTACTCATTTCGGTATTCACAGAAGTTAGAACTCCTAAATTTAGGACTCCTAAATGCCTTCTGTGAATACCGAAAGACTTAAAGTAAGGATTTTTCTCAGTTTAGGAGTAGTAAAGTTAGGAATCCTAACTTTAGGCCTCCTAAATGCCTTCTGTGAATACCGAAAGTCTTAAAGTAAGGATTTTTCTCAGTTTAGGAGTCCTAACTTTACGACTACTAAATGCCTTCTGTGAATATCAAAAGTAGTAAGTTTAGGATTTTGTCTTAAGTTAGTTCTGTGAATCGGGCCCGGTGTCTCTGCTGGTGGTGACCCAGTGCACAGGGCCTGTTGTTGTCTGAATTTTTCTTATTTGGTGGCACTAAGATGTTCCCACCCTTTTTGTCAGCTCCTGATCTGAGAAACTACCTCAGGGTTTTTGTGAGGATGTCAGACAACTGTTGCGCTGCCATTCAGGAGGACTCCTGAGTATCTGACATTGAGTGTCAGGACAGCTCTCCGGGCCTTGGCAAACTGAAGCAGCTAGGAAATCACTGCGACAAGTATTGCATGTGTTCCCCAGTACCTCAAGAACCAGACATGGGCTCATTGAATGTGAAGAACCCCTTATTTTGGTTTTGACTCTCAGGGGAAGAGCGGGCAAACAGTCAGGGCATACTCTTAGAGCCTGAGTTAGACTTCGGCGGACGGGTTACCCCATCACAACGGGGACCGACATCCCATCCATTGAAATATAAATCCCATAGAATATAATGAGATTTATATTTTGGCCCACAGGATATCCCTCACCGTTGTGATGGAGTAACTCGTCCGCTGAGATCTAACTCTATCTCAGGCCCTTAGGCAGTGGATAAATCATTCAGATACAGGGAACTCTAGAAGGGTGTACAGAGAAATGTAAGGTCCAGGCAGTGTTATAACTCCGATACAACCATAAGATGAGTGTGCACATATAAAGGTTCTATACCAGTGACAAATGTTCCCTAATTCCCCTTATTGCCTTACAATGAACACAGATGCTGGGCACACTCTGGTTCTCCTGGCCATGTAGAAGGATAATCCATACATTAACAGCATTTGCAGGGTCACGCGTGTGCTGACAGTTATTTGGTAGGACTGTGTCTGGTCTGCAGGGAAGATGCCACTCATTTCTATGTGGGGACTTCTTAAATTCCTACTGTTCTTTCTTGAATGAGTTTGTGCATTGAAGTCCATGAGACTTGGACGCTCACGGGCGGGGGCCTTCCACTGGAGGACGCTGGGAGCATTTGAAGCAGAGCTGAGGCTGGTAGTGCTGTGCCCCATCTGCAGGTGCCAGAGCACCAGGCCCTTAGCCATTGGGTTATAAGTGGTGGTGGAGCAACACAGTGAGCAGACCAATGTCTGCAAAATTATGTTCTGTACAAAAAAGGGGCTTCGATCTCAGAGAGCTGAAGAAGGCCTCACGCGAGACACTAGGCAATAGCAGTTTGCACCAGCGGTACTTTAGTGCTCCCCTCTCAAACCTGGGGGTGACCACACAGGGTCTTCTCTCCTCCCCAGAGAAGCGACAAGATCTCCATTCCTGGTGCATCATCCTTGGGTTTGGGGTGAGCACCACAAGCAACTCTCCAGTGGCAGACGACTCCTCGCTCAAGCAACAGTCCTTCCAGCTACACTGAAGCATCCAGGCCATGGTGGTTCTCAGCTGATTCCTGCTAGGTCTAAGGGCAGAAGTCAGAGGGCAGCCTTCCTAACTCTTCTTCACGTCACATCACAGCAAGCCTTTTCCTCAGGCCATCAAGGCTTTGTCCTGACTCAACAGCCACACTCCCTGCCCTTGGTTGGGTCCTTTCTCTGGCTGGTTTGCAGGACTTGCTCTTGACTTCAAAGATGAACATGAACATCTGGCCCAAAAAGTCAGCAGATGTTCACAGAAAGTAGACATTTGGATCAGTTTCAACAGCCACTAGGACCCGGTACAGCACTTTCTGGGTGAATCCAAATAGGGTCAGCTACATGTTTCTAAACATACAGTTCAGTTTCTGGGTAACCAACAAGCTGTAATGTTGTCAGTGTATCTGATTCCATGGTTCAGTAGACATCATATCATCAAGAATTCTAGATTTCACCCAGAAAGTCCCCCAGCCAACAGGTCCTTCTCTTCTGCCAGAGGCTGGGTGGGCAGTCATCACAAGTCCTTTGGTTATTGTCACTGGCCATAAATTAGGCCACAAGCTTTGTCAAGGTGATGTGTGTTTATAGCCTGTAAGGTGACCTCTTGAAGCTGGCCTGATCAAGTGACGTGAGCCCAGAGTATCCTTCCCCTTACTGTTTGATGACACAAGCCATACACATGATAACCTCGACACAATTTACGGTACAGGGAGGGGAAGAGGAGTGGCAAGCACGGGGACATACATGGGGTCAGAGGTGAGAGCAGAGTCAAGGCCTGTCCTTCTAACATTGCAACCCACCCTTGGGGGTCTAACATACACTAGGAGAGCCCCAGGATGAGTAACCCCAAAAATTCAGATGTACCACAACATAATCCATAATCCATGCGCACGTCTCCCACTCTGAGATAAGTGAGATGTCCACGTCACAATACATTACATAGACTTAGCTCATAGGACCCCTGGGCAGAGCCCACAAATTAGTCTTTGCTAAAAAAAGCCTTCATCAGGGGATACAAAAGCCTGGATCCTTATAACCTGGATAGGAAGCCAGTGATGACTCGCGTGTTACCGCGAACCCCAAATTCTGCTACTGAGTAACCTGTTCCGAAACATGTCGGAAGCTTGAGAAGGGGCTGGCAGTAAGAGCCTGCTGGACAGGAAAACATGCCAAGCCAAGGCAGAAACCCTGGACTCAGGAGTAGGTAGGTTCAGGACCAGTTTAACTCTGACATAACTCTGCACACAGCACCCCATGAGACAAGGATGCTGTTGTCGACTGAAATTAAGACCTCTTGTTCCGGCACATGCAAAGTTAGGACACTGGAATGGTGGGTGCCTCTTGAAGACAATAATGTGGCAGTGGGTCAGTAATGGCTCCAGTAGGCCTTCTGTTTCGACATTCCCCTGTTTTTCCTTCTGTTTCTCTTTCTGCGTCTCTCTGTTTAACTTCCTGTATTGGGCCCTCAGTAGATGGAGTGTTATGATACAACCACTGCCTTTCCCTCCCAAATAGGGCTAGCAAGGGTTACCATTAATTAGTCACTCATAAACCATGGTGAAATGACGTCACTGCTTCAATCCTGAGAGTGTGCATCTTCCGTGGACATTGAAAATAGCACGTACTTCCAACCAGCCTCGAGTTCACAGTGACCTTTGCACTATTGTGCCCTTGCAGAAAGTTTTACTGTTCCTTCAGTGCATTAGGACATGAAAAGCTGATTCCCACTTTGAAGGGTCAGCTGATGCATCACTGCACTATACAAATGGATGTGTTTACCACCATCACCCCTGTCCCATCTATGAATGACAGATGTAGTAATTACACACTGGACTGTTCAAGAAAGAGGACTGTGGCCCCAATCTGAGGTATGAAACAGCTATAGAAATGCTACAATAAAGCACTATACAGTATTATGCACACCACTGATGAGATGGTTTCACAAGACACCTCCTGCTCTGGTCGGTGATGGAATGCTCAAAACCAACTTTGAAAGGTACCCGGACTATGGGGCATATTAGCAACAAATAGCGATAATTATCGCTAAATGCGCTTACCGCATTTTTTTATCGCCGCCTGTCGCCGGATATTATCGCAGAGATAACGTGCTATTAGCAACGTTTATCTCCAAAGCAATAAAATATCCGGCAATAGCGGCTCAATGCGCAAATATTGCTGGAAATCCAGCGATATTCAGGCATTATCGCTAATAGAGACTTAACCTGAATATCCACCTCCCATTGGATATACAGATTAACAGCCTGATTCATCATTCTCCCGTTTTGCGAGCCCCTAATAGCGATTCATAAGGAATCGCTATTAAGGACTTGCAAAACGGGATTCATGTAGAAATTGCATAAAGAAATGCGATTCCTACACATTCCTTATTTGCGATTAGCAAATTGCTAATCGCAAATAAGGAATAACTCCCCATTCATTCCTATGGGCCTAAAGGCTCATAGGAATGAATGGGGAGTTATTCCTTATTTGCGAATAGCAATTTGCTAATCGCAAATAAGATAGCGATTTCAAGGGTGCCAGGGGTGTCCAAAGGACACCCTGTAGCACCCCTGAAATATAATCTACATTGGTGTTGCGCACACACATGTCCAAAGGACATGTGTGTGTGTAACATGCAACTTATAAAAATGCATTTAAATGCATTTTTCTAAGTTTTCGCTATTTACCACGAGGTTTGACCTCGCGGTAAATAGCGGCCCAAAATAGCGATTTCGGTATTTTAAAATGGTTCATGAATTGCATTTAAGGAATCTCAAATAGAGATTCCTTAAATGCAATTCCTCGCAAGTATACGAATTCTTTAGAAGCGAATTTTGCATTTGGGATGATGTATCCCAAATGCAAAAATTGCACTCGCAAAGGGCCAGATTCTCAGAATCTGGCCCTTTGTGAGCCGATTTCGGCTTGATGAATCAGGCTGTATGTCATGGTCTGAGCAGGTGTTAGGTTCTGGCGATATTCGCGCTTAGCGCGATTTTTTAAATCGCTTCGCCTGCCTTGCTAATAGGCGATAGCTGTGTTAGCGACTGCTTTCAGTCGCTAACAGGTTGAGTACCCCCACTTTGCATGTCATTAGCAATAAATATCGCTGACATGCAAAGCGGACCCCAAACCTGTAGCTATCTCCTATACGCTGTCGCTAACTGCTGTTAGCGACAGCTTGCTAATAGGGCGATAAAAATATCGCCGCTTTAGCGGGAAAAAGTGCAGCTAAAGGGGCGATATTGCCCTTGCTAATATGGCCCTATGTTAGTGCTGTGAAGCCAGGGCCATTGCAGACTGCGCGCTATGAATGAATCTAACAGGATATAGAATAATTCAGATATCCCACACATTACTTTTCACTTTCAGCTGCTGTACTGTGGCCCGTCACACCTGTCCCTGTAGGACGATACTGTGTAATAATAAGGACACCGACAGCGCGCTTCATAATGTGAATTGTTGTAGGCGCTTGAATATAGGTCTTATAACAATGGATAATACCCATTAACCTAGCCGAGACATGGGGCCCGGAGACCTGAGTGGCCCCCTGAACCCTGATTACTGCTGTAGTTTATAATTCAAGCATCAGCTAGGGAGCCCGTTTCCTTCCTTGCGCTAGGGCCCATGAAACTCTGACCATGTTACAGAATATTAACCCCTCTCATGCTGATGACGAGCTCAGCTCGTCATGGCCGTTAGAAGGCTCACACGCGGGGATAATTCCCCCGCTGTGCTGAGCATTCTAAGGAAACGGGTGTGCCCGTGACGACCTCAGCTCGTCATCAGCACATGACCACCGTGGCTGATGACGAGCTGATCTCGTCATCAGCACCGGGGCGCTGGGCGCGCCCCCCCCCTTCACCCCCCAGCACAGCGGGGGATTAACCCCCCAGACAAGGGGTTAATACTTTTTTTCTCTAGGGAAGTTTTGTGAAATGTAATTACATTTATATAGCGCTTACTACCCCTGATGAGGAGTTCAAGTGCTTTTCGGTGAGTAGCACGTTAATCCGGAACCCAAAGGATTAGTGGTGGAGTAGTGTAGTGAAATATAAGTTGTATATTTCAGTGGCGGACATGGGAGTCTGTTCGCTAGATTGGATAGGATAAGGGCGGGAAGAGTCGAGAAGGTGTTATTTGGGAGATCACAGTAGTAAAAGGAGGTTTGTGATGGGTCAAAGAGGGATAGTGGAGGGAAGAGTTGTTGGCCTCTGTGAAGTTTCCAAAGGTTCCTGGATCAACTTTGTCTGAGCTATTTTTTTACTTCATTGTAAAATAATTTTCAACGTACAGTCATGTGATTTTCACTCGAACCGAACACAGATTGTTTGTGCGCAGGTTTACCTTGTGAAGAGCTTTTCTAGGCACTTGGCGGAGGGAAATATTATTAATGCACTTGACTCCAATATGACAATAAAAGGGAAACGATAACCATTTCTTGATATACAGTATATCTTATGCAAAACAATGTTTTTAGTCTTAAATAAGGATATGTGCCATATGAACTGTTGCAAAAGTTACAACTTCCACTGCAGTGACAATAAGAATGAACCTCTGGGAAGATGACAGTTAAAAATTGTCATTTTCCACACCTCTTTTATTAACTCACTCACTCAGTGGGAATCATGTTATCGTTCTCAGAAGGATTGGAGGCAGAACAAGCCCTGCTGCAACCAGCGCCTTTAATGTGCAGGTCTTTGGCCGAGCACTTGACTCACTGTTATGTGCCTCGAAGCCCTTGGGAAGCTGGGAACAGGGCAGATCTATGAAATCAATCAATCAATCAATCAATCAAGAGTATTTGTAATGCGCGCTACTCACCCGCTAGGGTCTCAAGGCGCTGGGGGGGGCTGCTACTGCTCGAAAAGCCAGGTCTTGAGTTGCTTCCTGAAGGAGAGATGGTCCTGGGTGAGTCGTAGGTGGGTGGGGAGGGAGTTCCATGTCTTAGCTGCCAGGTAGGGGAAGGATCTTCCTCCGGTGGTGGTTCTGCGGATCCGTGGGACGGTGGCGAGGGCGAGGCTGGCGGAGCGGAGCTGGTGGGTTGGTGTGTAGAATGTGAGGCGGTTGTTGAGGTATTCGGGGCCCAAGTCGTGGAGAGCTTTGTGTGCGTGGGTGAGGAGCGCTTCCACCACCGTGTACCAAGGCGAGGCGCACACATAGGTGTCGTGCCAATAAAAAGAGCCTGAGTGCACGTGCCCGAGGCGAGTTTCTAGTACAAGTGTCCATGTCGTCTTTACTGCAGTAGGGCCCATACCAGCACAACAGGCTCTGAAGCTTGGCAGTTCGCGCATGCGCAGACGGGGAGACGCGCAGAGGACACGCACTGTGATCAGGATGAAATGAGGCGCAAGAGATGAGATGTGTTGACCTTTCAGTCCAGCCCCGCTGGGCTGCGGCGGAGACGGCCCGCTTGCAGCCCATATATTATTCAAGGCTCCTTTTCTCCTGATTGTGTGTAGGAGAGACGGCTCCGGTCCATTTGTCGAGGTCAGGCGCTCCTTGTTAGGGCAGGCTCGCCGCCCCAGCCTGCCATAAAGCGCGCGAGGAACAGAAATTGGCTTTATTGAAGCGAGATAGGGATTATTCAGTAGATATTGAGCAATAAATCCGCCCTAAGCAGCGACAAATGAACGGCTTCCTGGTGAGAGTCTGAGAATTTCAGGGTTCGGTTTATTATGCAGAGGTCTAAACATCTGGATATTTTTATTTACTTATTCTGAGCATGGCCCATGGGGTGAGGGTGCCACAGGAGACAGACTGCTGCCTCTGAGGCCCGGAAATCTGATTTAATCCCAAATGTATATTTGTCCGAAACATATAATATTGTCCCAAGATCACGTTCCACCATACCACTGAGCACTCATGTCCTAGATTGTAAAGTGCTCTTCACCAGCCCACATCTCCTCCCACCCATAACATACGACTCTCTGAACAGCACATCGGACCCGATTCACAGAACAAACTTAAGACAAAATCCTAAACTTACTACCATTTTGGTATTCACAGAAGGCACTTACTCATTTTGGTATTCACAGAAGGCACTTACTCATTTTGGTATTCACAGGAGGCACTTACTCATTTTGGTATTCACAGAAGGCACTTACTCATTTCGGTATTCACAGAAGATTAGGAATCTTAACTTTAGGATTCCTAAATGCCTTCTGTGAATACCGAAAGTCTTAAAGTTTGGATTTTTCTCAGTTTAGGAGTCCTAAAGTTAGGATTCCTAACTTCTGTGAATACCGAAATGAGTAAGTGCCTTCTGTGAATACCAAAATGAGTAAGCGCCTTCTGTGAATACCAAAATGAGTAAGCGCCTTCTGTGAATACCAAAATGGTAGTAAGTTTAGGATTTTGTCTTAAGTTAGTTCTGTGAATTGGGCCCATCATGCTCAGATACTCCTGCTACAATAAAAATGTTCTCACTAGAATGTTCTTGGGACCTGTTACAAGCTACATCAAAGACCAAATAAAACACAGATCTGAAAGGCATATTATCAAGAAATGGCGTTAACATTATCACCGCTTTAATGGCAGAAAACTGCAGCTAAAGCGGCGATAATGGGCTTGATAATACGCCCTTGTGAATTCCCATAGAAGCCCATGTTCTGGTGTGACCATGGGCTTCTATGGGAATTCTCTACGGCGTATTATCAAGCCCATTATCGCCGCTTTAGCAGCAGTTTTCTGACGCTAAAGTGGTGATAATGTTAACGCCATTTCTTGATAATATGCCCCTGAGTTCTAAGGCTTGGTCAGCAGGACTGGGTTATGTCCCAGATATATTTACACTCTGCTCCAGTGCAGTGTCACCCAAAGTAACACAAACCATCGGAAAGTGTTTTTGGGACTTACTTTTTAGAGCAAAACGTGTTTGACAAATAGCCCTAAAATAATGCTAAGAAACTCTCTGCATCGAGAGGGCATCTGTGGACATTCCCAACCAACCACTGATGGGTTTTGACTCAAATCTCTATCTACTAACATTGGTAAACTGGTATTTTCAAAAAAACAAAACGTGAGGGGGGTCTAAGGGGAAACTTTTAAAGACCAACTTGCATCCTATCCCCAAATCTAGCTATCAATAAACACAACAGGGATGCTAAGGGTCTAGTGAAAAAACTACAATAAACCAGTACACTCTTGAGTATTAAGTGGAGTGAATTGTATAAGGAGAGAAGGAGAAGGAAATGTAGAATAATACCCATCAAACCACCCATTGGCGGAGTCTCATCATCTGGGTTGAGTTGAAAAACTGGTATCTGCTAGGTACCTCTTTACTAGTATGTAGAGGAATGCTAGAAACAGATCCACCAGTGATGGAGAACCAACAGAAAGTTTAGGCAGGGTGAGATGGAGTAACGTTGCAGTGCTCAAAAAGAATTGTGAAAAAAAGTGTATAGAAATTAAGATTGCCTAGTATGATGCCAAGAAGACAACTTTATTAAGGGAGGTCATCACACTGGCAAGATTAAAAGCAGAGTGAAGATAGTGTGTGAAGCAAATATCACTATCAGTTGTGAAAATAAGTTGGTCAACATGTTTCAGTTTTACAAGGCTTTCGTCAGGACCTGTTGTAAGTACACTACTGCAACCATGGAAAGTGAAAAAGAATAAATGACCTACCAGACATAAAATATTTAAATGGCGGTCACATCATGTAGAAAACTCTCCTATAACAAAAACAATTATAATTATAAGTGTATAATTGTAGTGAACAAAACCATCATTTGAAGTGTTTGTAGCTGTCCACATTTCAAGTTCCAATTGAAAAAACTCACCCATAGGTTTTTATGGAGGTTGCCTAACCTCTCCTGGCGCTCGCTCAGGTCAAAAAGAGGCTCCGCTCTAAAAGATAAGAGGGAAGTAACTTGTATGTTGTTAATCTGCTTAGAATGATAAGCTTCAAACAGAGTACTCTGAGTGAAATGAGTGAACAAATAAAAGGGTGAACAAATAAATAAATAAATAAATAAATGAACAAATGTACTCCTCTTAGGTATTTTCACCAAAAGCAAGTGCCAACTCGAGACCAGAGTAGAGTTGAGCACTGCTGACATTTCTCCAAAGTTTGGAAATTTGGGATATTTGCAGCGTTGTACAGCACACCTACAAAGCGAGAAAAGTTGAAAGTAAAGTCGGAGAAGCCACCTCAATGAATGTTGACTTAGTGGAAAAGCAAAAGATTGCAGTGAAGAAAGGGAAAGCACGGAGATGGCTCCAAGGGGTGGGATTTACAGTGCTGAGAGGACGGGGCTTGGTTCAGGCTAGCAGGGGCAGTTGGGGAGGCGAGTGGAGTAGCAGATCTGTAGGTGTGAGAGGGGGTTGGTAGGAAGGAAAAAAGGGATTTGGTGGGAAGGGATGGGAATAGAAACTTTTCAGGAATGGTCAAGCATCTGGTTGGTTACTAAGCTTATCTAAGTTGCAAAGTCTGCCAACTTACAACTCTATTGCAATGCTCCCAAAGTTTTAAAAAGAACAGTTCCAGTAGCACTTTGCAGGAGTGGGACTCTGCTGTAGCAAAGTGCTATTCAGGGAAGTGGGGGATAGTCACTGCTCAAAAATCTTGCCTTGCAGTAGGCCAGCTGGGTAGAAAAACTTTAAATCCTGTTTAGTCGTGCAAAATCAGAATATTTCAACTGGCTTTTCTGATGCAAAGCATCTGAGTTTGCATGACTTTGCTGTGCAGATAATTCTTGCCATGTGCTAAATTTTGTTTGAAGATTGTGGGTTTCAGCCCCTCGGTGAAGTGAGAAGAGAATGGACAGCGTCACAGTTTCCCGGGTGGAACTGCATGTGCTCCATATTGACCAGGACGCCAGGTAAGAAAAGTTGGGAGTATTGCTCAATCAATCAGGGCTTCGCCTCTTCATTGAAAGTGAGTCAATCCCGCTAATCTCCTTTTCAGGTGCCCAGAGAGGGTCATCTTGAGTCCTTTAAAATTCACTTTTTTTGCTGCCTCAACTGGTTTGTCAATCTCCATTCTGATCTTCGGAGCCTGATGGCGCTTAGAGGGCAGATGTAGTGTTTGGGCTGAAGCATCTACATTAATGGGCATAATCTGCCTGTGAGGGTCATTTCCTCCTCTTTGCAACCTGGTGACTTAGGGGCATATCATCAAGAGGGGGCGATAATTATTGCTGAGCGCACTTAGCGCTAGGATAATTATCGTCACCCAACTCTGAATTTTATCGTGGAGATAGTGTGCTATCAGCAACGCTTATCTCCGCAACGATAAAATTCAGAGTGCAAGCTGCTTAACTGTGTCATTATCGCTGGAAATCCAGCGATAATCACACAACTTTTGGCGATAGCTTGCTGATAGAGCCTCACATACTTAGCCATGATATCCACCTTCCATAGGATATCATGGCTGAGTCAGTTTCAAAGCAGGCGTAAGGAAAGTTGCGATAACAGAGGTCATCGCTACTTTTCTTGTCGCTATGCTGCTTTGCGTGAGGCTTGATAATAGGAGAAATGCCGCTTAGCGACATTTCTCCCGTTATCCTGGGGAGGAACGCCCACTTTGCATCTCATTAGAGATGCAAAGCTGGGCGTTGAGGGAAAGGGCGGAGAAGCATGGATTCACACGTTAGCGTGTACTTGCTAATAGGGAGTTAGAATTATCGCCGCTTTTCGGCCGAAAACGGCCGTAAAAGCAGCGATAATTTTTTAGCGCCCCTTGTTGATATGCCCCTTAGATGGCTTAGCATTGAGAACTGTTTCTTGCCGTTGTTGATCTCACTTTGCTTAATGATCATATCGCCATTCAATTCCCTCAGCACAGTCACATCAAATCCCACTCTAGTTTAGTGATTTAAATGGTTCCTTATTGGACTAGAAGGATTTTCTGAGGTCTGGACTCAGATCCTTCTGGTAGCCACCAGTGGATCAGAGCTCAGATCTTTGAAGTTGTGCAGATCTCACACAGTATGAAAGATAAGCCTTCATGTGATCCCTATTGACCAGGAGGCTGGCCACGTGTTTGTAGGAGTAAGGGAAGCTGGACACAGCCAGTGCTTGGATACCCTCACAGATGACAAGCAGGCTCTACAAGTCTATTGATTGATTGATTGATTGTTTGAATGTGGACCACCAAAACTTCATTGAGTCTTCTGCTTTGTTTCGTTCAGCAGTCAAGGCCTGACTTGCGGCACGTGGCGTGAAAGTTGAGTCAGACACGAAATTTAGTCATCACAGACACACATAAATGTGAAAAAGAAAAGCACAATGATGAATGTGGTCAAATTTTAGTACATTAAGTAATTTAGAGAATATTGGTCTTGAGTCTCCACCCCTAACCATGCAAACGTTATTGAATACATAAACGTTTGGCTCAGGGTCTTCTCCGAACACTTATAGAAAACAATAGTGCCATACGATACCGCGAGAGTTGAGCAACGGCTGTGGAGTTGTCCAGTGCACTGAAAGGCCAGGATTGGGAACAGTGTTGATCATTTCCTACAAAAAAACACAAAGTGATGTAAGGAATCCTTAAATTTATCTCAGCCACTAGCAATACGCCAAGGGCCACATTCCAATCCATTGATTTTTGCCTACCATGGCACTTTAGGTAAAGGCTCCGCATAGGCAAATCAGTACAGACCCTTTTCCTCATGATAATAGTTTGTCCCGAACTGCCAAGCGAGGCTCCCTTGTTTCACCCTGCTGGGCTCATCAGTAGGGCGAAGCTTGAGTCTATGGAGGGTGGTGGGCACCCTATGAGGTTCTGTGCAGGGCTTGTTTTATGTGACGGGTGCAATAAATCACAGATTCATCCATTCCTAAGCTATTTTATGGGCATAGCATCAGAGCAATTGAAAACACGTTACTAATATCACACTCTTTCAAAAGGCAGAGGTCAAAATGGATGGAAACAATGCTGAACGACATGCCCATACTTTTTTAATTTTAGAAAAAGAGCTCCATATCACCGTCCAGGTTCCGACCTGGAAGTGCATCGGCTGAGAGCGAAGACATGGGGTCTCCATATTGTGAAGTCGAGAGAGGAATAGAGAAGAAACTACAATCCTTATCGTCAGCTTTCCAGCTACCTGATGTAAATGTGTACAATTGGTTAATCAGCAAATGTAAAGGCTGTGTAGGAGCCAGTGTAGGCTTTAATTGTTGGAGCCATGATGGTCATTGTGATTGAGGCTTCATGCTGACGAAGATTTATTTGTGGTAGGAAAGTACCTCTTTGACCTGGTTAACCCCCACTTTTTGCCCAGTGTATCATGTGAAATAATGTTGCACTTGCCAGACTGGCAAGTGTCCCTCAGAGTGAACTGCCTTAATTCCAAGTGGAAACATTTAAGTTGAAAAATTTGAATCCAGATTCAAAATTGGTTGCTCCAACATGTCATTTTATTTAAAGACATGAGTTATTTTACTTCCATGCCTTCATGAAATATATTAATCTTCTTCTTAAATTTTTCCACTTGGAATCAAGGCAGTGCACTATGAGGGACACTTGCCAGTCTGACAAGTGCAACATTATTTCAATCACAGCGATATCAGCAGATGGACAGCAATCAAAGAGAAGCAATCAGTACTTGGTCCATGCTCCAACCGAAATAAGAGGATTTGAAGCCAGCACGCAATGGCCAATTAGAAGGCAGCAAATAAAAGTGACAATGAAGCCAACAAATGTTAAGCAGTGGGTGATCGGCAAGTCCCTTATTGTATGCAATATCTCTAGCAAGTGAGAACACATGAAGCTGATGCACTGTTGCAAGCAGGACCTAATAACAATTGCATGAAGTACATTCTGATTGCATGTTACTAAAATATAGTTTTTGAAAGTAATTGTTTTACCTTAAACATTATATATTTTTCCATAGTTTGTCCAGCCTTTTTTATAGTGTGTGTAATCTCATTTTTAAATGATTGTTTACATATTCACAGTGCTTTTTGCCACAGCCTGGCACCTCATAGCACTATAAATGCAAAAGTCACGTTTCCCCACTGCTCCAACCAGGATCCCTTCCTGTAGCTGGTTACACACACAGAAATCTGCAGTCATCGCATTACCCATTGATCGTTTAATACCATAAAAGAGTTGATTTCCCACCAGTTTAACTTGCATTTATTTTTCACTTAGGGTGTGTGCATTATTTGACATGAAGTTACCTGCCAGTGAAAGGTCAACAAAATAGCTAGAACACTTTGCTCTTTTTAGCAATGCCTATAACCCCGCCTCACACCCACTGACACCCCCTCCATTGTACTCAAGCTCCCAGTGCCCATGTTTTTGTGCATTTCAATCACTGTAAACAGTTTTTATTATATGGCACGTAACTTAATACCTCATAAACCTGCATCGCCAGTTAATGGGCCTATCTGATAATACACCTATTGTCCACTTAGACTTCAGAACTGCACACAACCTAGCGGATGCACTAGAGAAGATGAGTAGAAATCTATTTAGAAACTGATGCTTCCTGTTGAAATATTTGACTTTCTATTCTTTCTAAAGACTAGGGGGCAGATTTACAAGCCCTGTACGCCACTTTTGTGCCGCCGTTGCATCACTTTTGTGACGCAGCGGCGGCGCAAAGCCAGCGCCATGCTGCGGGGTGTTTACAATGTGACGCATCTAGGGAGATGCATTATGTTGTAAAGCCCTGCGCCACATGAAACCTGCGGTTTCATGTCTGCGTTCTGGCGCAGGGGGGGTGGTTCTGGTGCAGGAACGCCTCTGAAAAGTGGCTGAGTGAAATCTACAAGATTTTACTCAGTCACTTTCCGATCCTGCTGCGTCAAAACCTTACGCCTGCTTGTAGCAGGCCTAAGGAATGACGCAGCACAGCTAGTAGCAGGCACCCCCGAGCAGTGCTGGAGTTGCGTCGCGCATGCGACACGACTCCGGCACTGCGTCACCTTTAGGGCATCAGATGCGCTACACATCTGCCCCTCCTTGCACCATGGTGCACCGCATTGTAAATGCGACACATCCGTGGTGGCGCAAGGGGGGGATTAGGTGACGCATCTGTTCTGGCGGATCCCTGGTGATTTGCAGAGATGCGCCAGAAGTCGTAAATCTGCCCTTAGTTTTATTCCGGCGTTCATTCCAGGTTTAACAGCATCTTTGTACTTCAACCCACCAGCTCTGTCATGGGTCAGTAAGAAAGTCATGCGCTCCTTTCCTTTTTATAATCATTGTTATCAGGTGAGTTATTCTATTTGGTTTAATTGAAGCAAAGATATACTACATCTCCCAGAATGCACTGCTTTCTTGAATGGAAGTGATCTGGTTTCAATAGCCGAAGATATTGGCCTGGAACACATGAAGGAATCAGATGTAGTACAGCTTCTGTTTATTTGAAGTTGATGCAGCAATCCAGGGTCCAAGGTGGACAGGCCAGTGATACAATCACGCGCCTTCCCCGCGGTGTGCCACTGTGCCTCTCTGTCCATGCACGGGGGTCCTTGCCAACAAGCCCCTCCTTGGCCGCCCGGTTCCCTAAGGGCGCGAGCCGCTCTCCCGCAAAAGATGAGACCTGACAGGGCGCGCATCCCTCCGCCGGAGATCCAGAAAGGTTAAGTGGGTCACCATGGCAACCGGCGCGCAGGCAACCGACCTAAAATGTCGGCGCTAATTTCCCATTAGCCGAAAAAGTTTTCTCTCTTTTTTTTTCACTTCTAGAGTTTCCCTAATTGGGTCGCGGAGACTTGGCGGGGAGGTCAGAGAAGTGCTGGGGAAGGAAGACAGTGCAGAGGGCAAAGGTCGAGAGCAGATTTGGAGAGATGGGTGAATGAATGAAATACTGAACGACTGAACGAAAGTATGAATGAAGCAACATTATGACCAGAACTCCATCTGTAAATAAATAAGTCCCAGCGCCCATGTGAGGTGACCACAGCAGCTTGCACCACCGGTTGCACTACTACTGACCATTCAGACTTTTTATACATTAAAAATGAGTAATAACTGCAACCCAAGCTATTTTTCTAGCTTTAGTTGGCAGATATTAGTCATTTTAATGTATATAGAATTATTAAAAACTGTCTTTGTGTTCATCACAAAATTGGAAAACAACGCCACCATGTGGCTGGCTGTCATGAGTCTCGGTGTTAACAATTAAGTGCTGGTGCCGAGCACTGGAAACACCGGCACAAATTAAGCACTGATTATGACTTGCATCTGGGGTCATGACTTTTTGAGAATCGCAAGGAAGCTGGTGCATGAAAGGGGTACCGCCTTCTTTCCATGCAACTCTCAAGGGGGAGTCTCACCCGTTTGAGTCCTCCATAAGCATACCAAGATTCAAAAAGGTGAGGTATAACAGCTGTCGAGTTTCCTAGGTCCAAGCGTGACTAGTTAGTCCAGGCCAGATTCTTTTCCCTGAGAATTCTGGAACTTGTAGTCCTGGATTTATAATGGGTTAAATAAGACTATCAGTCCCAGAATGGTAAGAAAAAGCTGGGACCGGCCTAACTAGTTATGCATGCACATGGGAAACTTGGCAGCTATGCAGTGCTCATACACAAAGTGGAGGCAATCCACAAGTGACCACTTTCGCTTGTGAACGTGGGCTCCTGGGTTCGAGGGAGCAGACAGGAGCCCTGGGGCCTACTGCATGATTCACTTTATGTCCCTTCCCGGCATGCCAGTTGTTTATTTGGACAGAATCCTCAGTCCTTTTAACCCCTTCCGTGCTCGCGTCGGCTACCTGCTGGGTGCTGCGCATGACCGTTGGCTGACGCAGCCACGCCCACTCCGTCGGACGCCCGCACCGCAGCGGAATGTTCGCCGTGGTAAACGGGTTAACGGCCAGGTGCTGCGATAACAGAATGCTGCGGCTTGAAATGTACGGGTAGATGTCTCCTCCCCCTCTGAGGAATCCATCCCTGCTTTCACAGCCATCGAGGGACTCGTAGAAGGAACAAATGACGTACCACCGACCAACCGGACACCTCGATCCAATGATCCAACAGCGGAGGACGCTCCTTCTCTTACCTGGCGGCCAAAGCCTGGAACGACCTTCCCCTGTACCTAAGGAATGCCGCATCGCCCCGGGAATTTTTAAAAGGACTCAAGACATGGTTGTTTGAATGAACAGAGCACTGCAAAGCAACAAGCAACTCCAGCGCCTTGAAACCCTCACAGGTGACCTGCTGCACTTTATAAATCCTGATTGATTGATTTATTGATCCTTTCTAATGTTAATGTATGCGGAACTCTTCTGCCTGTAGATGCATGACCCAGAGGCACATTGTAGATATGGAAAAGGTTTATTCCATGAGACAGCACTTGCACACAACGCACTCAGGGATTCCCACAGGTAATATATAGAAAGCAATTTTGCTACGTATTCTTCCAACTGGCCATTTTATGCCGTGAGGAACTAGTAAATCCGTCACAGACTGAAAGAGGGAGCAACACATGGCAGGGGTGTGCAGAAACAGCAAATGCTTTGGGAGATAAGCCTTACTGCATTGTTGCCCTAGAGGGTAACACTAACAAGTATGGCCTATCATCAGAACTATTTTTTATTAGGTTGTGCCTGCACAGCACTTGTGCTGTGCTTGCAAAATTTCTTGGAAACAAAAAGCAAAAATATTAAAATGGGCTTACAGCCTGCCCATTACTTGCCATTGGTTGGCTCCCACGTCACCCTCATTTCCTTTATTCTCATTGGTCAGAGACTTCTCCTCGTCTCAGCTTCCACCTGTGCGTCAAGTCTTCATCCCTGCTGTGGAGCATGGACCAGGTACAGCTTCCTGTCTGTGGCCAGTGTTCTTCCACTCGCCTCAGGCTCCTGCAGGCCCTTTAATTTGGAAAAAGGCGGAAGATAAGCCTCTGCTCAAAAAAGTCAATTTGGAGCTTGCTGAACTAAAACACTATCACCCCATTTTCCTGCTGCTGTACCCACTAAAATCCTCAAGAAACATCTGAACCTTCAGGCTATTAACTATCTTGAACAATTCCAACTCCTAGATGCATCTCAATTTGGCTTTAGGAGTAACCATGGGACTGAGACGGCACCAGTATCTGCAGTCAACAAATTCCGCTCTATGGTGGATGCGGGGCAGGCGGCAGTGCTGGCCCTTCTGTACCTATCTGCAGCCTTCGATACCACCTGCCCAACCCGGCTTGTCGATCGGCTCCAGCAACTAGGGGTCATAGACTTGGCACTTAAACTCCGGACATCTTTTTTACGTGAAAGGTCACAGATGGTCATGGTGGATCAGTTTTGCTCGGAGTCCATAATGATGGAGTGTGGGGTGCCTCAGGGCTCCTCTATGAGCCCTACACTGTTGAACTTGTATGTTTTCCCACTGGCAAATCGTATTAGATCTTTTGAGCTCCAAGCTTTGTCTTATACTGATGACACACAAATCATCATGTCTATCTCGAGGGATCATGGATACGACTGCCTCCAATTTAAACAAGCATTTACAATGCAACGGTTTCGCCTTTGCAAAAGTTAGAGCTATTGGCATTGTAAATGACAACATTTTTATTTATATGTTGGTTTTGAAAACAGATAAATAAATGGCATTGTAATTTACATTGCCAACAGCTTAATCTCTCGCAAATGTAAGACTTATTGTACCCTACTGGACGAGCTCAGCAGACAGCAATTCCTACCACACACACACACCCAGAGCCACACACACACACACACACACACACACACACCCAGAGCCACACACACACCCACACACCCAGAGCCACACACACACACTCACCCAGAGCCACACACACCCACACACCCAGAGCCACCCACACACCCAGAGCCACACACCCTCACACACCCAGAGCCACACACACACACCCACCCAGAGCCACACACACACACACACCCAGAGCCACACACACACACCCAGAGTCACACACACACACCCAGAGCCACACACACACACACCCAGAGCCACACACACACACCCAGAGCCACACACACACACACACACACACACACCCAGAGCCACACACACACACACACTCAGAGCCACACACACACACACACCCAGAGCCACACACACACACCTAGGAGAGCAAGCACAGCGAGGGGGCAGGGAAGCAAGCACAGCGAGGGGGCAGGGAAGCAAGCGCAGCGAGGGGGCAGGGAAGCAAGCACAGCGAGGGGGCAGGGAAGCAAGCACAGCGAGGGGGCAGGGAAGCAAGCACAGCCAGGGGGCAGGGAAGCAAGCACAGCCAGGGGGCAGGGAAGCAAGCACAGCCAGGGGGGCAGGGAAGCAAGCACAGCCAGGGGCAGGGAAGCAAGCACAGCCAGGGGGCAGGGAAGCAAGCACAGCCAGGGGGCAGGGAAGCTAGCAGAGCCAGGGGGCAGGGAAGCTAGCACAGCCAGGGGGCAGGGAAGCAAGCACAGCCAGGGGGCAGGGAAGCAAGCACAGACATGGGGCAGGGAAGCAAGCACAGCCATGGGGCAGGGAAGCAAGCACAGCCATGGGGCAGGGAAGCAAGCACAGCACCCCCTTGTGACTCTTCCACAGAACAATTCATGGAGAAGTCGTCATGCGCCCAGGCCCTGGGGGAGCTCTCCCTAATCTTGACATTGCAAATAAAAGAAACGTCAGCAATCTCGCTGCAAAAACAAGTGAGTGTGTGTGAGAGTTTGTGTGTGTGAGAGTGAGTGAGTGTGTTTCCACCCGTGGCCTAGATGTTGTTCACGCTTAAGATATGTTTTGTAAGTGCTGCCCCATTATCTCCTCACAAAGGTGCTGGTCACTCCTACACCTGCAAAAGTGGCACAGCGAACAGAGTTACATCCTAACGAAACAAGCCTTGATGCTGGTCATTTACGTTCACTTGTGTATTAACATATTCTTCTTCAAAACTTTATCTCTTATGTTAACGTCGCCAGTTAGCAGGGGCGTAGCTTCGGGGAGTTGGGAGAGTTACACCCCTAATAAATACATTTTCTTGAAAATGGTTGGGAACAGAGGTTTTCAGTCTGGTATGCTTAAGTGAATGTCGGATTTTACAAGGAATTGTTACAAAAACACAAAAGCACACTTTCCCTCTGCTTTGAAAATCTGAAACCCACCCCCATCACCCTAATCTTACTTACCAAGCTACGCCCCTGCCAGTTATTCCAAAACACTCATGCGTGTACTTTGCCTGGAGTCCCTTCACCCCTGCCTGCTGCAGCCATGGAGACACTTTGGCGAGAGACGGGCCACGGAGTTGAACGGGCACACGGACAGCGGGAGGGGAGGCGGGAGCGGGCACACGGACAGCGGGAGGGGGGGCGGGAACGGGCACACGAACAGCGGGAGGGGGGCGTGTTAACGGGCACAGGACAGCGGGAGGGGGGAGGGGGGTGGGAAAGGGCACACGGACAGTGGGAGGGGGGCTTTCAGTCTGGTATGCTTAGGTGAATGTCGGCTTTTACAAGGAATTGTTACAAAAACACAAAAGCACACTCTCCCTCTGCTTTGAAAATCTGAAACCAACACCCATCACCCTAATCTTACTTACCAAGCTACGCCCCTGCCAGTTATTCCAAAACACTCCTGCGTGTACTTTGCCTGGAGTCCCTTCACCCCTGCCTGCTGCAGCCATCGAGACACTTTGGGTGAAAGTCTAGCGAGAGACGGGCCACGGAGTCGAACGGGCACACGGACAGCGGGAGGGGGGGCAGGAACGGGCACACGGACAGCGGGAGGGGGGGTGGGAACGGGCACACAGACAGCAGGAGGGGGGCGGGAATGGGATAAAAAAAAGTAGTACAAAATGCCGCTTACCTACTACCAAATCAAGGAAAGTAAAATCGCGCAGCCCACCCCTGCAAAGCACACGTTGGAAATGACCAAAACATGCCGAGACAAAAAAAAAAAAAAAACAACCGCCCACCGCCGCATGACGCACAAAAAGAGGCGGAGAGCGAAAAAATCACCGGAACGCCCACGAATCACCGCAAGCAGTAGTTTTCCATTCTAAAAGCTGTAAGTACAACTGCATTCTGCACAGGAATATTCACCAGCACTGATGCCCTACCTCCAAGCCCCGCAAGGTGACAGCATTGCAGGCCAGGGGTCCGGGTGCAGAGCGAGCAGGGCGTTGGCTGCAGCTTCCACGCTTCAGCTTTGAGACAGAGCTAAATGCCCTCATCTGGCCTCTCTCCTAAGAGAGCAGCCACACAGACTCACTGACTGTCTAAAAGCAAGGCCGGTCCACAGCGATACACAAACTGTCTCTTGGAAACAGTCACAGGATGTCAGTGAGACCAGTATCAAGCCTCAGCTCATAGTGCCTCACCACCTTCGATCTAGACCCAGGTCAAGGGTCACATCCTTGGCTTTCTACTGTCAAGATAACATCCCCTACTAGATTAAAGTTCTTTAACACCTGGGGCAGTAAGCGCTATATAAATATAATTACAGATCGGGAATCTAAGCTGTTTTACATTGAGGCCCAAGTCCAGTGTCAGATCCCTATCTATCTACTAGAGACACACTCCGTATTAAGGATTAAGCTCAGCTCCCCATGGGTCTCATTAGCTCAGGGCCGGCTTTAGCACTGGTGGCACCCTGTGCAACAATGTTTGTTGGTGCCCCACTCAATGACAACCTCTGCCACGGAGTCCCTCACTACCACCATTTGACAGTGCCCCTCAAGTCTCCATAACCCATGTCTCTTAGATTCATTTAGTTTTATAGTGCCACTCATACCAGTTTCAGATGTCCAAACACTATACATCACACACGCATTACACAGAGACTTCACAAACGCTTTGCAAAGAGAATCAATCATCGCTGTGTAAATCACTGAATAGGAAATGTTACATAAGACAGAGGCCTTCAAGGAGTAGGAGTTGCATTTCATTCATACTGGTAAGCAGTATAGTTTAAGAGTCCTTGGACTGGTAAAGCACAAATTCAGAATTTAAAATGTAACTCCATTGTTAGGGGTTTACTTTAATAATAAGAATTGATTTCTGCACGCACAAATGAACCCCGTTTGCAATATTAGGACAACGAAAAACGGCACAAAAAATGTATAGCTCTAATATTTTCCTTGCAGTTTGCATGCAGCTCTTTGGTGGCAATTAATAGCTTATTGCTCTATATTAGGATTTTAACTTATAAACTGCAAGTAACAAAAGGAGCTCTGACAAAAGCGGTAACTCATTGACCTTTTTAAATTATATGCACTTTGTGATGTGAATGGGACACGTTCTTTGCAGCAGGCGTATTAACCGCCTGTGCTATGTGGCGTCAAAACTTTCACTAGACAACACTCGGTTTCTCTCCAGGAAGAAGATTAATTACCGGAGTTGTCATTTTTATTGATGCCTGAAAATTGCTGGGACAATGTACGCGGCGGCATCGGGTGCTTTTAAAAGGATGAACATGGCGCTCCCACCCCAAGTCAGCGCCTGGTGCGGTGGCACCGATCACACCGCCCTAGAGGAGGCCCTGGCCCTGCATGAAAGCTCTAAATCTACGAATGCACTGCAGTGCTATGTACTCACTGAAATGCAGTGCACTTTTTTGTACACACAAAAATCGCTATCTGCATTTGTTCTACCCAAATGCAGTGCATGCAATTCTATTCACCACAGGGTGAATTTAGATATCCCACAAGCCCTGGGGCAGTGTTCTATGTCCCCAATATGCATCCCATCCCTTCTCTCTGTCTCATTCCTGCTCTCGGAAATCAGCGCACACTTCCAGCCTCTTATTGTGAATGAGTTCCACATGCCAGCTCTACTCCAGAGGCCATCTTGTTTCCAGGCAAAGCTATACACCAGCCCAGCCTTGCAAACTTTGCTGCTGCAGCTACGGTGGTGCATCTCCCTCTCCGGGGAGGGGGAGGGTAGGGGGGAGCAATAGACTTGCGTCTACCCTGTGGCACACAAATACACATCGGTAAATTACACACACAAACTATGCATGAGATGTATTTTGTAGACCCCTCTACCCACCCACCGGTTCATACTTAAACGAAAGGCGTGGCTTTCCAAGTGTGTTCTTTATATAGCATTTTGCACACTATACAGTATCATGCTGTGCAGAAGGTGTCCGCGTCAATATGTGCCCGTGCTTATGATTGTAGTGAAGTGAATGAGAGTAAGATAGAGGTGAACATTTGGTTCTGCCTACCATCTTCAAGGTTATGTGTTCCAATTCACTGGTACCCAGATGACGGTGCCATGAGTGAGCATGAATTGTCAGTTTATCAGGACCACTGTAAATATGGCTTACTAATGTAGGTTAAGCATATTTCAGTTAAACAAAATAAGAGTTTGGTTTTTGTTTAGCATGCACCCTGAATAAACTTACTTCATGGTGCTTTTAAATTAGTTGCCCAAGCAACATGAGCGTGAAATAAAGCGATTTGCCTGAAGTTGCTCTATTCTGTTAATAGCAGGTGCAGAAGATGCCGGAGAGGCGGTGCTTAGATTACAGCTCTTCAAACTGACAAATTGATTGGTCAATACACGTTCTTCGTTCACATTCCAGTTTCCACTCAGCTGTCCTGTATCCAGTATTCTTCAAAGAACTACATTAGGGAGGAATAGAGGCACTGTCTGGGGTGCTGGGTCCAGCTCCATAATAACAATAATATGAATTAACTCAATTGTTGGCTATAATGATAATAAAAGTGTTTGAAGGAAAATGTATATTTAATTCTGGTCTATGTAATAGTTAAAACCTTTAGATGTGAACATCTACTCTAGACAGCCTGTCCCTCGAATACCACATGCATAAATAGGTATTTGGTCAAAGCCAATGAGGGAGAGTACACTAGGCGTCTAATATCAAGGTTAACATATTCAAAGGAAATCCACGTCCCTAAAACAACATTTTGTTCTGTTAAATTTAACTATGCATGAATAAGGTTTCCTAACGCGTATACATATTTAAATGTATTAAAACTCTGCATTTACTTTATCCTCGTGGGTATTTTTAAAGCTAGTGGGCCCCAAGGTTTCATATTGCTTCTCGGATAACATGCAAACCAGGCTGAAGATTGGCAGCAAATTACTCCAAAACTCTGTATGAGAAGCATGGTGCTCCGAAACGGGCACCATGTGCAAACATGGAAGCAACGAGGTAATAAAATAGCTCTGAAAAAGCGTCAGTGCTAAAAGGAATGTCTTCCTGTTCACAAGTGTGGAAGACAGACTTTTGTTGTAACGTAATCCCCACCGACGAGAGCAAACCGTTTATAAGGCCTGTAAACTCCCTACTGTGTGTACATCCTCGGTATTCAGAATCCGGCTAGAAACGATGCAAGACTGGTGCAAGGCACGAGTACTCTGCATTTCACGTTGGCAAGGAACTTTCAGCCTGATTCATGAAGCGAAATAGCGGCCGCAATCGCTGCGAAAATGCAATTGCGGGTGCAATTTACGTAATTGGCATTCAAGAACAAAATAGCGAAATCGCTAACACATAATAGCGAATACGCTAACACATAATAGCGATTACGCTATAAAAGTTGCAGATTCCCGGTAGTCGAGCATTAGCGACACGGAAAAAGCGACCAACCACGGAATCTGCGAATTAAATAGCGAAACGCAATATATTCTCAATCGGCATTCATGAAAAATATCCAATTGCGAAAAACCCCAAAATCGCAATTTGCGCTGCGCAAATTAAGGACAACTCAAAGCAGGTGGTAACCATAAAAGCCATGAATAAATTACATTTGAAAAACCGTTGGCCAATCACCAACAGGTTCAGGCCTGACCAATCACACATAAGGACATTCAGCAGCAGCAATAGGCGTTCCACAATGCCAGGAATGTACATGGTGGTGAGGCGGCGAAGGCTACAGCGAGCAGCACGGAGGAGACGCATGATGCAGGAAAGGATTTACCGCCAGCGGGTCACCTTGCTGGGCCAAACCAGAGAGCAGATCTTTGCTAAATACAGGCTGAATGGGGAAATGATCATCTGGCTGATACATGACCTTGATCCCCTCATGCAGCACCCAACAAGGCGAAACAATGCGGTGCCTACACATGTGCAGGTATTGTGTAGCCTGCACCTCCTGGCCTCCGGGAGTTTCCAGGGCATAGTAGCGGCTGCTGGGGGGATATCCCAGCCCACCATGTCACGCTGCCTCCACACTTTCGTTGACGCCATGCTCACCCAGCTCCACCGTCACATCACATTTCCCACGAGCCAACAGGAATTGGACATGACAAAGCTACAATTCTACAATGTAGCCCATTTTCCCCATGTACTCGGTTGCATAGACTGTACCCACGTCGCCATCTGCCCACCAGCTGCCACGGAGTATATGTTCCGCAACAGAAAGTCCTACCACTCCCTCAACATACAGATGGTCTGCAATGCCAAGACCTACATCACTGACATTGTCGCCCAGTACCCAGGGAGTACCCATGACTCCTTTATCTTCAGGCACAGCGGACTCCACACACGACTGCTCAGGGGAGAGTTTGGGGAAGGACACCTACTTGGTAAGTACACTTTGTCGACAATGTCACATTGCTATGAAGTAACTGCGCTGCACAGGCAATCAACATCTGCTCCTCTCATTCAGGTGACAGTGGCTACGCCCTACGGGAATACCTCCTGACCCCTTACCTCAACCCTGCCACACCTCAGCAACGGCGCTACAATGTTGCGCACATCCGGACAAGGAACTGTATAGAAAGGACATTTGGCCTGCTCAAGAGCAGGTTCCGTATACTGCACAAGACAGGTGGGGCCATGTATTACAGTCCTGCAGCGTGTCATTGTGGCTGTCTGTGCAATGCTTCATAACATTGCAACCAAGCGCCGGATACCTGTTGACATCTCAGGCAGTGAATCAGATGGGGACGACCGGCCACCAGCACATGCGCACCATGCACGTGGGGAGAACCCAGCTGAAGGCCACAGACGTCGCAACCACATCACAGAGAACAATTTCTAGGCCACCCTCTTCCCTCACCCCACAAATCACAATTGCATGCAAAATGTAATGATGACACAACGCTAATGTGTGCTGCAAAATAAATATATTTGTTTCTTTCACAAAAAAAGTCACCAGTATAACTATTTTCTACTAACAGTATTACTTCATACTGCAGTGTCAAAGGACAGGGCAGGCTTATAGTCAGCCTGTGCCTGTAATTGTCTGAATGAGTCAATTGCGCCTCCCGCGCATTACGCCCAAGCGCCTCTGTGGCTCTTCCTCGTCCGGGGCACCTGTACCTGGCGTTGCCCTGGTGCTGCGCCTAAGTGGCGGGACTAGTGTGGCAGAGTGGCTGCTGATGCTGGATGCCCCCTCACTGCCATCATCACCCCCTACAGTGGCAGGTAGAGCAGGAGGGTGTAGTGCCGTAACCGCCGTGGTGAGGTGCTCCAGGACCCTGGTCATGTCCTCACAGCACTGTACGAGTTGGTGCTGCTGTGTTAGTGACCGCCGCGACAACTGTGAAGTGGCATTTGCAGCCACATAATTGGACCTGCTGTAGGAGGCCAGCCGGCTCATGAGCTGGTGGTGGCGCCGCCTTGCTGCACTGCGCTGCTTAGTCATCGCAGCGGTGTTGGCCTCCATGGCTGCAGTCATGCGGGCCATGGCCGCTGTCATGCGGTCCATGCGGTCTCCCACTCCGGCCACATTGCGCCCAATCTTGTGGAGCTGGAGCTGAATGGCACCTTGCTGCTGTGACTGGCGCTGATGTATCCTCAACATGCGTCTTTCGACGCTCAAACAGGCATGACTCTGTCCATTGCCCCTCCTGCTGATTGCAGCAGTGGTGTGATGGCGAGACCTCCCACGCCTGCTCTGCTGGCCTGTCACTGTGGCTGGCCGCTGTGTTGGCGCTGTCGCAGGCCCAGATGTTGTAGCACCAGCTGCAGGTGGTGTCACAGCAGGCGTTGCTGGTGCGGCAGGGACTGGAGGCACAACGGTGGCGTGCCTGGGTTTGGCTGTCGGTGGTCCGCCAGATGCAGGGGGCACAACGGTGGCGTGCCTGGGTTTGGCTGTCGGTGGTCCGCCAGATGCAGGGGGCACAACGGTGGGGGGCCTGGCTGCTGGTGTTGTTGCAGCGGCAGGGGCTGGTGCCTGGGTTTGTGGTGGAAAATCCTCCTCCTGGGCCTCCTCATCTATTTGCAGCCTTTCACTGTCGCTGCTTTCTGCGCCACCTGTGAGGGTAAGTGGACACTCATTAGTTGCATGTGACTGTCAGACGTGCTGATGTTACATGCATGCTGGGTGACATTCCATGAATGGCTGTGGATTTGCGTACTTTGGAACCTGTCTGGCTGCATTGTGGTACTACTACATTGTGACCAAACTACATCTACCACAATGCTTCAGGGCATTTCCTGATGCGCAACAATGGCATGACTAAGGGACATTATGTGAGCCTATTTGGTCAGGGACGGTCATAGGGGACAGGGTCGCAGTCGCATGCCACTTACCTTGGGTGTCTTGGGTGGGGCGGGAGGAGTCCAGAAGTGTGACGCCAACGCACGCCTCCCTCTCAAGGGTGTTCTCCACCTGGTCCTCCAAGGGTGTGTTAGGAGGGACTGTAGGTCCGCCACCTCCAGTGCCCGATGACTCTCCAAGGCGCTCCGCCACCCTCTCCTTGGCACGACCTCGGAGGTCATACCATCTTTTCTTCAGCTCCTCAAGTGACCTATCGACCACACCCACGGAGTTGACAGTGGAGGCTATTCCCAGCCAGATCCTCCTTTTTTCTTGCTCCGGGACCTTCCTGGAGTCTTTGCCAAAGAGTTTTTCGTGGTTGGCCACCACCCCTTCAATCAAATTTTCGAGCTCCTGCTCAGAAAACTTTAGCTTCCTCTTCCGCCCTGTGTTGTTGCTGGGGCCAGGAACAGGTTCCTCTGACATGGCAGCAGAGTAGTTTCACTTTAGAAATCACAAGAATAGCAGCAGCTTTCCCACTTGCTCCCTCGAGGTCTGCCTCACTGTGGTGAATGGGGGTGGGAACTGCCTGCTTCCTGGTTGTGATGTCATCACTGAGCTCGAAAAGCGACTTCCTGTTTTCCCGATCTCGCGAGATTGCGATTCGCATTCCCGACGCAGGTAGCCGGAAATAGCGATTAATCTGCGAATATCGTCAATCGCTAACGGAATTTGCGCCCGCGTGCGAGTCGCTTTTTTTTCCCGGTAATCTTCATGAATTCTGATTTGCGAGTTCTCAATAGCGATTCGCATTTTATCGCTATTTGAGACTCGCAAATCCCGTTTTTCATGAATCAGGCTGTTTGATTCCTGCTGGATTGTTAGCGGCGCACCTGGGTGGCTTTAGGGTTGAAAATGCACAATCCCCATCGTTCCCATCCCATGCCCAGCTGCAGTGGATGGACGTGGGATTGTGGATTCGCGCTAGCCCCCGTCTCGCGCCCCACGTGCTCCTACGAGCCAATAAATACTTAAGAAGCAAGAATGCTCCCACTGGTTTGATGGCCAGACCAGAAAAGTCTCCACCACGGTTACACCCGCAGCTCGACCCTCCTTATGCGAGCGAGATCACTTAGGGAATCAGGACTCGAGTGCGTGAAAACTGCGACCAAACACAATGACCGCAGTGCTGCTATCAAACGTTCAGCTCGCAAAACCAACTCCTACTCTGGCAGGTTATTACCGTTCCTATTGTGTAGCGCTCTGACACTTTCGGGTAAAGTCCGCGCTATATAAAAACGCATTAAATAAATAAATAAAACGTGTTCACAGGTCAGACTACGAGAACCCATTTCAGTTCGCCCCGCATCATTTAACCGAAAGCGTGACCGTGCGGTACCGAGAGAACAGTTCTGGTCTCCGGTTACAACCAGTTCAAGTTCTTGCTGGCGAGCATTGAGAGCTTGTCAGTTTTGACCTTTTTACTGGGTTGTTCATTTACAAAACTGGGGAATATTTTGAACACCATCTTTTAGCGCTATATAGCGCCGATGTGTTTCAGGAGTGAAGCGCACAACCTAAAGGTTAGAGGCTCGAGTCAGGACAGTCGTGGCTGCGATTTTAATCCACTTAAGGACCACAGAACGAGCATCATCAAGGTGCGGATTGGCACGGTACCCCGCAATAACGAAATAACAACATAAAAAAAAAACAGAATTTTTTTTAAGTCCACTCAGGAGGCGGTCAATTTATGCTCCTACAAACTCATCAGCATGAAGGGCACTCGCGCCAAGAGACATTTAATTTTTAAACACATATTACAAACAGGCCTTAGGCAGATAAGGGGTTTTCAATGGCCCCATGATACACGAGGACTGTTAAAGGCGCGGAACCCAAGTGGCATGGAATGTCAAACAAGTCAGGTCCCGGGCCGGCAGCCAATCACGGCGCGGCCGGGGAATGACGTCACGGGGGTGTGCCGGGCCGGCAGCCAATCACAGCGCGGCCCGGGAAATGACGTCACAGGGGTGTCCCGGGCCGGCAGCCAATCAAAGCGCGGCCCGGGACACACGGCAAAAAGGGGCGGGACTTAAAAAAAGAGTCAGAAACGCCCACAATTTGCGTTCTGACGGGGAAAGAGTGATGGACAACCATGTCTTCCAATGGCTAGCCTCCATTTATGGAGCTAGCCAATGGAAGAAGGGGCGGTTTCAAGTCCCCACTACTGAGATAAAATTAGATTTCGCCCTTGGCTGAGCAACTGCTACGCAGTTGCAACGCCAGGGCGAAACCTAAAAACTGTATGCAGCCAGTGGCCACATGGATGGAGGAAAACTAGTTACGACTGAATGCGGAGGTTCTGATCTTTGGTGGACAACCTACTGTATGGTTAAATCTGTGGTGGCCAGGTAGGAGGGAGGCCTTACCTACTTTAACAGACTTTGCAAAAAATCTTGGAGTAGTGGTTGATAGAAACCTATCCTTTGATTTGAAAGTAAACAGGACAGTTTCTACCTTTTTTGGGATAAATAAATCCCAGAGGAACGTGTTTCCCTTTATTCCACTTCATGCACGAAAACAAGTAGCTTTGGCCCTCTTCATGTCCAGGTTGGACTGTAATGCTCTCTACCTGGACACTAATAAGACTGTTCTTGCTAAACTGCAGCTTGTTCAGAATGCTTCAGCCAGACTAATTCTCGACATCCCTGAATTTTAGCCAGTCTCTGAAGGGATTTGGAAACTTCACTGGCTTCCTGTGGACAAACAAATCACCTTTAAGGCTCTTTGCATGGTTCACAAAGCCCTGGACGAAAGAGGCGCAGAACAACTCAGGAATCTGTTTCAACGTTACACTGCCTCCAGACAGCTTCGATCCTCAGGCAAATGTCTCCTAATTGTCCCTAGGTATAGGAAATAGAGATGGGGAGGTCAAGCTTTTTCGATGGCTGCATCCAAGCTTCGGCACTCGCTTCCCCTTTCGATTTCCAGTCTTCAATCTCACACCTTTTTTCGCAAGGCCTGAAAGATCTGGCTTTTCACTCTGTAATCGGTAGTCAGCTAGCACCTACTTGTCTTCTCTCCCCTCCGAAGACCTACAGCTATCAGCGCCTCATTCATTAAGGTATGGATTATTTACATGTTTGGTATTTTGGAATGCACTATTAGAAAGTGCATGCATCTGCAGTCCCATCTGTAGTCCTTGTTCCACCAACCCTGCAGTTCTCCCAATCACCATGGTGTCAACCTCCACCTGCCCTCAGACCACTCTCTGTGATGTCACCCTCCTCCCACCCTCCACAATGTGAACCCACCCTACCTTCCTCCCACTATCCATGGTGTCATCCCTCCCCACCCTCTTAGGTGTCACCCCGCTCTCATCCCGCTCTACGTTGTGTCGACCCTCCCGTGTGTCGCTTGACTAGTGTTGTTTTTAAACACATTACACTCGATATAGTGCTTTATTTTTACTTAAAGCAATGTTGCACAGCAGCTTTCACTATTGTGAAACATGTAAAAAAGAACATTGACAAAGGCAATAGATTTTGCATAGGCGAAACCTGTTATCTTTGCCAATGCTTGTTTTCTGTACACAGAGGACACTCAATCAATCAATCAATCAGTCATTTGTTAAGCGCACTACATACCCGCGAGGGTCTCAAGGCGCTGGGGGGGAGGTGGGGCCGCTACTGATCGAACAGCCAGGTCTATAGTGTCCTCCTGAAGGTCTGCAGGTCTTGGGTCTGTCGTAGGCTCAGTGGGAGGGTGTTCCATGTCTTGGCGGCGAGGTGGGAGAAGGATCTCCCGCCGGTGGTTGTTCTTCGGATGCGCGGGACGGTGGCGAGTGAGAGGTCGGCGGAGCGGAGCTGGCGGTTGGGGGTGTAGAAGGAGAGCCCTCTGTTGAGGTAGGCTGGGCCGGTCTTGTGGAGTGCCTTGTGTGCGTGGATGAGTAGCTTGAAGGATATCCTCTTGTTGACGGGGAGATAGTGCAGGTTTCTCAGGTGGGGGGTGCTGTGGCCCTGTCGTGGTACATCGAGGATCAGTCGTGCTGAGGCGTTTTGGATGCATTGTAGTCAATTGATGAGCTTGGTCGGGGCTCCCGCATAGAGGGCGTTTCCGTAGTCGAGTCTGCTGCTGACGAGGGCCTGGGTGACTGTCTTTCTTGTATCTGTCGGGATCCATCTGTAGATCTTGCGGAGCATGCGGAGGGTGTTGAAGCAGGAGGAGGAGACGGCGTTGACGTGCTTGGTCATTGAGAGAGTTTAGTCAAGGTTGATTCCAAGGTTGCGTGCGTGGTCGGTGGGGGTCGGGGATTCCCCCAGTGCCGTTGGCCACCAGGAGTCGTACCAGGCTGACGAGTTGGAGCCGAGGATGAGGACCTCCGTCTTGTCCGAGTTCAGTTTCAGACGGCTGATCTTCATCCAGTCGGTGACGGCCTTCATTCCTTCATGGAGGTTGGCTTTGGCGGTGATGGGGTCCTTGGTGAGAGAGAGGATCAGTTGAGTGTCATCTGCGTAGGAGATTATGTTGAGGTCGGGCTGTCAGGCGACGTGTGCAAGCGGGGCCATGTAAATGTTGAACAGTGTCGGGCTGAGGGAGGATCCTTGGGGTACGCCGCAGATGATCTCGGAGGCTTCGGAACGGAACGGGGGAGGCGGACGCTCTGGGTTCTGCCAGAGAGAAATGAGTTGGTCCATTCCAGAGCCTTGTCTTGGATCCCTGCGGCGTGGAGGCGTGCGCGTAGTGTGCGGTGGCAGACGGTGTCGATGGCGGCGGAGAGGTCTAGGAAGATGAGTGCTGCAGTCTCCCCGTTGTCTAGCAGGGTCCTGATGTTGTCGGTGGCGGCAATGAGGGGGGGTCTCGGTGCTGTGGTTGCAGCGGAACCCTGACTGGGAAGGGTCCAGGATTCTGTTCTCTTCGAGGTATCGGGTTAGCTGTCTGTTAACGATTTTCTCGATGACCTTGGCCGGGAAGGGGAGCAGAGAGATGGATTGGAAGTTCTTGAGGTCTCTTGGGTCTGCCTTGGGTTTTTTGAGGAGGGTGTTGATCTCAGCGTGTTTCCAGCCCTCTGGGAAGGTCGCAGTCTCAAGGCAGAGATTGATGACGTTGCGTAGGTGGGGTGCGTTGGAGCTGCTTGCTTTGTTGAAGACTTGGTGCAGGAATGGGTCTGATGGAGAGCCGGAGTGGATTGTGCTCATGGTCTTGATGGTGTCATCAAGGCTCACACTGGTCCAGGTTAGCAAGGGGACGTGGTCGATGGTGTGCGAGGGTCTGTTGTGTTGCTGTCTGTTGGGGCGTTCTGGGTGTTGAAGCTGTCGTGGTTGTCTGCTATCTTGCAGTGGAAGAAGGTGGCAAGGGAGTTGCACAGGGCTTGCGACGGCGGGATGTCGTTGGTGTTGGAGCTGGGGTTGGAGAGTTCCTTCACGACGTTGAAGAGCTCCTTGCTGTTGTGTGCGTTGTTGTCGAGGCGGTCTTTGAAGGAGCTCTTCTTGGCAGCCCTGATGAGGTGGTGGTGGTTGCGGATGGCGTCCTTGTGTGCTGCGTGGCTGTCCGGAGTTTGTTCACTGTGCCATGTCTTCTCTAGTTTCCGGCAGGCTTGCTTGGAATACAGGAGTTCTGCGGTGAACCAGCTGGCCCTCTTGCTGGTGTCTCTGTGGGGGGGTTTCTTCAGCAGAGCGAGGGTGTTGGCGCAATCCTCGATCCAGCGTCTGAGGTTGTGGGCAGCGACGTCGTTGTTGGAGGGTTCAGTGGGTGGGTTAAGAGCAAGGTTTGCATGTAGTTGGTCTTTGGTGATTTTGCTCCAGTGGCGGCGGGGGATCTGTTGGGTGCGGTGGTGTGTGGTGGGTTTCTGGAAGGTGAGGTGGATGAAGCGGTGGTCGATCCAGAGGAGTTCGGTGGTGTGGCTGACGGAGACATGCGGGATTGAGGAGCAGACGGGGTCGAGCGTATGGCCGGCGGAGGGGGTGGGTGTTGTGACGAGTTGTCTCAGTCCGAGGTTGGCGTTGGGGTTGACATATGTTATGTTATGTTAGGAAGATTTCTAAAACACATAGCTGTCCCGAGACTGGACTCCCCAGCGCTAATTATTAGTATGATAAAAAACATCATAAGGCGTGCCAAAGCACCGTACAAGAAGATGGAGAGAAGCCTAGACTAAAACAGCCGGGTCTGTGGCTGCTTTCAGAAGCTCAAATGATTTTGAATCTTTCTTAACTGAGGTGGCAGAGTATCCCAGAGCTCGAAAAGAACGTCCTCCCTTTCTGGCTATTTTATGTTTTTTTAATATTTGTTCTCTTTTTTCATTTTACCACCCAGATGTCCTTTCCTTCATGCAAATGTCAGTTATGCAAGGTTCTTTTAAAGGTATGTACATCTGGCCTGCCTTGTATCCTTGTTTGACCAGTACCAGGTCATTAGGTCAGCATTCAGAGTCCTTGGCATACTTTCTCCGCTCATAGCTGCCTTGTGGCTAATTTTGCTCTATAGAAATACCATATACAGACATACCTACAGCTCCTGATACTTCTGCCTCCTCCTCTGAATTACTGATGGTTCTGGAACCACAAGTTCATGTTTCATGAACACAGGGGGTTCCTGCTATGGGATGAGCCAGTCATGTTGTTGCTGGGGTACGTCCACCCGAGGAGTGCTGGCTGCCATGACGCAAAGCTGACTCCATCTCCATCATTTACTCCAGTGGCAGCTCCTCCACTAAGGTAGAGGAGCTTCGCCCCATTGCTCACTGAGTGAGCAATAATAAAATGATGATACCTTAACGTTATTATCATTTTATTTTACTGAACCGGCTCTGTTGTTTTGGGGCGGGCTGAGCTGTTTAGAGACTGGGGGAGGAGTGGTGGAACCCTCCTAGGTATGCATGAATGTTTGGCCGGCCCTCTGGCGACGGCCAAACATTCATGCGCACTTTGCATGTTCTCCACCCAGGCTACATTACAGCTTGGGTGGAGAGCATGCTCAGGCTCCCATTCCCTGTCTGAGTGCCGAACCACGGCGCGCAGACCAATCACAACGCTGCATTGCAGCATTAAGTTCAAGTTCAGAAATTTGTATAGCGCACTACTCACCCATAGGGTCTCAAGGCGCTTGTGGGAGGGGGTGCATTATTTATCGAATAGCCAGGTTTTAAGTTCCTTTCTGAAGGAAATGTGGTTCTGTGTGAGGCGGAGGTGAGTGGGGAGAGAGTTCCAGGTCTTGGCCGCCAGGTAGGAGAAGGATCTTCCTCCCATGGTGGATCTGTGGATGCGCGGAACTGCGGCAAGCGCTTGGTTGGAGGATCTTAGTTGGCGGGTGGGTGTGAAGAAGGACAGTCGTGTGTTGAGGCATTCGGGTCCTAGTTTGTAGAGGGCCTTGTGAGCGTGGGTGAGGAGACGGAACGTTATTCTCTTGTTGACGGGAAGCCAGTGGAGGTTTTTCAGGTGGCCGGTAATGTGAGCTTGGCGAGGGATGTCCAATATGAGTCTGGCCGATGCATTTTGGATGCGTTGGAGTTTTTTCTGTAATTTGGCTGTGGTTCCGGCGTAGAGGGTGTTTCCATAGTCCAGTCGGCTAGTGACCAGTGCGTGGGAGACCGTCTTTCTCGTTTCGGTGGGGATCCAACGGAAGATTTTTTTGAGCATACGGAGTACGTTGAAGCAAGAGGATGAAACTGCGTTAACTTGTCTGGTCATCGAGAGGGAGGAGTCTAGGATGAAGCCCAGGTTGCGTGCGTGGTCTGTGGGAATGGGTGCTGTGCCCAGGGCCGATGGCCACCAAGAGTCGTCCCAGGCAGAGGGTGAAGATCCTAAGATGAGAACTTCCGTTTTGTCTGAGTTAAGTTTTAGGCGGCTGTTTTTCATCCATTCGGCTACTTCTTTCATGCCATCATGAAGATTGGTTTTGGTGGTGTTAGGGTCTTTGGTGAGGGAAAGGATCAGCTGGGTGTCGTCAGCGTAGGAGATGATGTTGAGGTTGTGTTGTCGCGCGATGGATGCGAGGGGACTCATGTAAACGTTGAAGAGGGTGGGACTGAGTGATGATCCTTGTGGGACTCCGCAGATGACTTCGGTGGCCTCTGATTTGAATGGGGGGAGTCGGACTCTCTGGGTTCTCCCGGCGAGGAACGAGATGATCCAGTCCAAGGCTTTTCCTTGTATTCCGACGTTGCTGAGGCGTTGTATGAGGGTGCTATGCCCGGCTCCGGCGGCAGGTAAGCCCAGCACCATGTGACTCTGGGCAATAGCTCGCTTAATCTTCCCGATGGCCCCCCAGCGCCTAGAGACCCTTACGGGTGATTGTGCGCTTTACAAATGTGGACTTTACTTTACTTTACAGACTGTGTCGAAGGCGGCGGAGAGGTCGACTAGGATGAGGGCAGCTGTTTCTCCATTGTCCAGCAGCGTTCGGATGTCATCTGTAGCTGCAATGAGGGCGGTTTCGGTGCTGTGTTTGGCTCGAAAGCCGGACTGTGATGGGTCGAGGGAGTTGTTGGATTCAAGGAAGGCGGCGAGCTGGCTATTGACGGCTTTCTCAATGACTTTGGCAGGGAAAGGGAGGAGAGAAATGGGGCGGTAATTCTTAAGTTCAGATGGGTCAGCTGTGGGTTTCTTCAGGAGGGCAGTGAGTTTGGCGTGTTTCCAGCTTTCTGGGAAGGTAGCGGAGTTGAAGGAGCAGTTGATGACTTCACGGAGATGGGGTGCGATGATGGAGTCTGCTTTGTTGAAGATGTGGTGGGGACAGGGGTCGGTTGGCGAACCTGAATGGATGGAGTTCATTAGGCGGATGGTGTCTTCAGTGGTGATTGGGTTCCAGGCGTTAAGGTTGTTAGGGGGCGGTTCGGGTTTGGAGGTGGGAGAGGTGGGCTGTTCTTTTGAAATGTTCTTAAAGCTGTTATGTATGTCGGCGATTTTGTTGTAGAAGAAAGAGGATAGAAAGTCGCAGAGGTCTTGGGAGGGAGTAATGTCGTTTGAGGCTGCGGTGGGGTTGGTAAATTCTTTGACGATGTTGAATAGTTCCTTGCTGTTGTGGGCGTTGTTGTCGAGTCGATCCTTGAAAGCTGATTTCTTGGTGGATCGGATCAATTGGTGGTGTTTGCGGGTGGCTGCCTTGAGGGTGGTCAGGTTGTCAGTGGTTGGGGTTTTTCTCCATGTTTTTTCGAGAGTACGGCATATTTTCTTGGAATTCTTAAGGTCATCGTTGAACCAGGGGGCTTTTTTGCTACTTTGTTTGATCTGGTGGTTTTTTAGGGGTGCTAATTCGTCAGCGCTGTGAGTGATCCATTGTTTGAGTTTGGTGGCAGCTTCGTTTGGGTCCGATGAGAGGGCTGGAGGGTTTTGGTTGAGCGATGTGATGAGTTGGTCAGTGGTTATTTTGTTCCAGTTTCTTCGAGGAATAGGTTGTGGGGGGTTGTGAGTCTTGATAGTTTTGTAGCTGAAGTGAACACAGCTGTGGTCCGTCCAATGGAGAGCTGTGGTGTGATTGAAGGAGATGTGTTTGCTGGAGGTGAAGATAGGGTCGAGCGTGTGTCCGGCTAAGCGGGTGGGGGTGTCAACAAGTTGTTTGAATCCGAGATTGGCCAGGTTGTCCAGAAGGGTGGTGGTGTTGCAGTCTTTTTCTTTTCTAGGTGGAAATTGAAGTCTCCCAGTAGAATGTAGTTCTCGGAGGGGAGGGCATGTGGGCTGATGAAGTCAGTGATGTCTTCGCTGAATTGTTTACGGGTTCCTGGTGGTCTGTAGATGAGGGTGCCTCTAAGTGTCGTCCCGGAGTCGGTGTGGATCTGGAAGTGAAGGTGTTCGGCGGACGCGAGGTTGTCGTCGGAGCTGGTCGTGATTCGGATGGTGTTCTTATGGACGATGGCGATGCCTCCTCCTGTTTGTTTGATGCGGTCCTTAGTTTCGGATGATCTTGTACGCGTCCGGGATGGCTATGGCGATGTCGGGTGCTGATGATGCGTTCATCCAGGTTTCTGTAAGGAAGGCGATGTCCGGTGACGCAGTGTCGAGTAGGTCCCAGAGTTCTGTGGCGTGTTTGTGGATCGAGCGGGTGTTTAGCAGGATGCATTTTAGGTGGTTAGAGTCGGAGTTGTTTTTGGAGGTTGTGGATTTGGTGTGGGTCTTGATGCAGGCGAACTTGCAGGAGTGGCAGGCGAAGGGACCGTGGGTACGTCCTGGGGCAGCTTCGTAGCATTGTGGTGTGCATCCGGGGTTAAGGGCTAAGAGGGTGGCGGCGGCATACGTTATGCGGGAGGAGTGCGGTTTGCGGGGGACAGGGGGTCTGGCGCTGGGCGCGGTCCAGGCGCGGATGGGCGTAGACGGGCTTACCTTTGGCGCACCTTCGGCGCGCATGGGGCGCGACCGCTGCGCGTGAATGCTGCGCGCGTAGGCATCTGTCATATATGGATAGTGGGGGGGAGGGGCGAGGAAGGGTCAGCTGGGAGGCGGGGGCGGGGCGGAGGTCCGGGCAGGGAGGGACAACAACAAAGCACTAAATGGCAGCAGCCAGGGTGCTTCTTGTTTACACAGAAGCCAGGAAGAGGACAAAAGGACGGAGGAAAAGCAGTAGCCGGCAGCTTCCAGGTATGTATTTTTAATAATTTTATTTTTAATTCCCTTCCCTCTTT
The DNA here is from genome assembly GCF_964261635.1 of Lissotriton helveticus. Classification (NCBI taxonomy): domain Eukaryota; kingdom Metazoa; phylum Chordata; class Amphibia; order Caudata; family Salamandridae; genus Lissotriton; species Lissotriton helveticus. Next base: position 82,065,899 of record NC_136064.1, read on the forward strand.
CCCTCTTCCTCCTCTCCTCCCTCTGCCCGCCCACGCCCGTTTGGGGGCAGCCGCTACTGATATACTCATCTGCAGATTATAGCTTCTCCAGTGGCCTCTGGCCAGAATGACATGATCTAGCGAAGGCGAATGTCTGGTGTTTTCAGGCACTATTGGAATTCCTATTTATGAAACCCATGAGTAACAAGCATTTTGCCTTTGATTTCAGGTGATCAAGTCAACTCATTCATTAAGACATATGGTTGCCGTTTAACAGGGGATGCTGGAGATGTTACCTCTGTATTCCTCCCAAGGTTTCTCCCTGTGTTTCTGTGTTTGATGGAGGTTGATTTCAATCTTGGACCTGGATTGGCAGGTAAAAAAACATGGAGATCAGTGGCTGAATATGGAAGACTTTACTGGCAAATGAGCAATATACACCTGTGAAAGGATAAAGTTCCCCAGCATTAACACAGCCTAATGCAAACAAAATGTGTGCTGACAGATGAGTGCAGAAAAAGTATCTGCACTGAATGACCAGAGCAAAACATCATTTGGACCTGCTGACCGGTGTAAATATTGACATTTTGTACTGGTCAGTCAGAGGAACTGTTGTTGTTGCTCTGTAAAGTAGAACAAATTCTTCTTTTGCACTGCCCTGAAAACCACAAATGTCACTGAGCACTGACTGGTCTTTTGCCTTAAATGCCAGAACAACATTAGCCATTAACCTGTGAAAAATTGCTCAGTCTTGATGCAATCTACCTCAACTAGCCCCTGGATGTCTGAGACAGCATCCACCCTGAGAACCAGACCATCTATCCAGATGCATTTTTCAGTCTCCACCCTCTCATCGGTGATCGATGCACCATTTACATCTGCCTCTCACAGTGTGTCCTCCCAAGATATCAGGGCATGACTAGCATATGCTACATGTTCACCCCTGCCCTGTTCATCTTCATGGGGTTGCACAGTTTGAAACCTACATGGATTGTCATCAATCAAGTTTTTTTTTGGGAGTAAAATTAGGCCATAATATTGTTGACCAAAAGCCCCTCATTAATATCCTGAAAATACGCCTTACTGGCTCTGAATGCGGCAGTACTGGCGATGAACCTTCCATAATATGTATTGATATTCAGGACATGTTTTACTTGAAGGGTACTATGCACTAGGGCTGTCACTCTATGTTCTTTGTTTTGTGAGGGTATGCGGAGACAGCATCCTTACACAAAGTTGGTTTGTTTTCCTGGAACCTTTGTAGTGCAACTTTTAGGCACTCATATTCTCTCCTCTCTGGCACAGGATTTATTAGGATATTATTATTGACAGTGATTGACCCTTGCAACCCCGGCAGTGTCTTCCTCATAGCATTGTGGAAATCCACTGTAACATACCCTTCTTAGATTAGCTCTGACTAACTTCTTAAGCTCACATTGAAGAGAAGATGATGATCCTAATTGATTGTGTGGTGCCCTGCACTGATATTTAGCTTGGTAAACCAGCAAGCTTCAGAGAGTTTGGCCAGGATGTCTTTGATGATGACTGTTTTATGTGACATTCTCAGTTGATGATATTGTTGGTATGCCTCATTTCCACACATATCCGCAATGTCCAGAGTTTTTTAAGTTTCTTTGTAACCACAATCAGTGATACCCACCAGATGTGGCCTTTAACTTTATTACAGGTGTTAGTCTATATTAGCTACTTCTCTTTCCTTTGGATTTTTTACCAAACATCAAATTAAAAATGGCAGGCACATTTCACTTCTCTTTCTTCTTTTCATTTAATTTCTCTGCAGCCTCGCCATCATGTTTCATGGATAACCAATGCCCTCGTAGAGATTTTTTATAGCTTTTTAGACTGTCATTTGGTTGGCAGCACAGCAGACAGAGTGCAAAGTGGATTAGCTGTGATATCTCTGTAGTGCTGCAGCGATGAATCCCCTTTATGTAAATGGGTTTGAAAGCTCCCTTCGGTGGACCTGGACCAGGTTTCTCCAATCCATATTGCATTGTCTGCTGCGGACATGACATTAACAAATGGGATATTTCACATCTAGCTTTTCTATGCTGACTTTGTACTTTGATCGAGAGTGGTATTGCTTCAATTCTTTAATTATCAAGAGAATCAAGAACATTTCTTTTGACTTCCTGTCCCTTGTGTCGTAGGAGGTGATGCTTTTCTTCTGTTGTCACATGCTCACCGTTGCTTCTGTAAGTATTGGCCTCCAGTCTTTACTCGTGGTGAAGCTTCTGCTCAGCAGTCATTGGCACGGTACCTCAATTTGCTGCACGTCAACTACATATGTCATATTGCTGGTCAAGTCCCATCCAGAGGGTAGGTGCTGCTGCCACAGTGACCAAACCCAGGTTTGCCGTTTAACATACTTCTACTTGTTTCTTCCACAAAATAAGTCTATTCCAGGGTTGGGTGTCTTCTGCTTGACATGGATCCTTTGTGGAAACCTTCTCGGTGTGTATTGACACGACTAGTCAGGTCTTTGAGATAAGGGAATGGCTTTAATTTACAGAGGTAATTTTTTCAAAAGATCATCTAGCCACAGAATAGTTGTTATTGTCAGTTCGGTGTACACTATTATAATTTAATAAACACACTGCATAATCCTTTCCCCAGCCCATCAATAACACTCACTTGTGTGGTTTATTTGTGGTGCTGTTACATTGCTCTGGTTCATGGATCGAACAATAAATCCTTTCCTTGAAGTCCTTGGTGGAATTAATTTTAAATATATTTCCTCCCACTAGGTTTCCCCTTCCAAATGTATTCCCTCATCTTGCAGCATTCCTCTTTCTTCTTTAACTCTTTCTTCTCCTCTCGTACCCATGCTAAATAGCTGACCACTTCCTTCTCCTGTTCCCAGAGTGAATTCTCTAGGAGTAATGGCTAGGATGTTCATCCACTTGGCATGCTTCACCTGGAATATTCTAGATGTTTGGACCCTTGATCTGGATAGCCACTATTTGATCATCTTGGCAGTAATTGCTGAACAATTCTTCACTACATGTGCCATTCTAATACTTTTAAGGAAACTGTGTAAAGCAAAATGTTTGTTTTTATTAAAACCAAAACTTTTAAATGGGCGTAAGGCCAGTTTGTCCAAGTAGCTGAAACCTTTTAAAAGTCGCCCTGTCTGTTATTAGGTCGAGTCTAGCGGTAGCGCGCATGCGCTGCTCGCTCTGCGAGACATGCCGTATTAGAATATGCACTGGAAGCCCTGCCTACTGTCTGTCCATATTTGTCATTTGCTTGTGTCATTGTCCTTCGTAAATGCTGGCTTCTGATTCATAAATAGGCTAGTCAGCCCCTCCTTGGTACCACATTGTCTGCATTTGTTACCGCCCATAAAGAATGAAACGTTTGCTTGGCTTGTTACACGGTCTGCATTATAAGTGGGTGAGCATTATTTTGTTTAATGACACTGGTAGGGACAATGGTGGCCGCTTTCCTTGTAGAGCGCTATGCCGCTCTACGTTGCATGCTGAGCCCGAGACGTTTGAAGCCATGAGCAAAGTGGGCACTGGCCCAGGGCCCCAGCCTCTCAGAGGGCTCCTTATGAACCGGGTTCTGTTCTCCACCCAGTCCTGCCCTGATGACCTTGAGTGATTTGTAAACATAGATTATTGTAAATGCCATTTTCCTTTCTTTTAATACAGGTAATGTGTGGGATTCTATTACAGACATTTGGCAGAGAAATGTTTTTTTCATTTTTGGGGAGTTTTATAAAGCACGAACTTGACCAAAGGTATCAAAGCGCTTTACATGAGCACCTGTGGCGTTACAGAAGGACATTCTTTTTTGTTAGGCACGAGGGGATTAAGTGATTTGCCCAGAATCACAGGATGTTGAGCATCCTTGTCACGACTCAAACCTGGTTCTCCAGCTTCGAGGTCAACTGATCTAGCCATTAGGCCACATCCTCTCCACTCGCTGTTGTGTTTATGTTTTTCACCACAATTGCAACAATTATAAAAAAGTTCCCTTTACATCTAAGCAGGACCTCAGATATGAGATATGGTAGATGGTAGAGGGTCGCAGAGATTATTCGCAATTATAATCCTGAGCTGCTGCTGTGTTACAATATTTAAAACACAAGGCACTATCCCTGAATATTAGATGGAAATGTGTAGAATTCGGACCAGTGTGCCGGTGCACTGTCAGTGACCTGAAGAAAGAGGGCGTGAAAAAGCTGAAATTGGATCACAAATTCGAAGCTGTTCTGAACAGGGGCCCCGAAATTTTGTTTAGCCCAAGGCCCGCAAAATCTTTAAGGTGTACCTGTGCTGAGCACAGTGCCCACTTTAGGGTCACTGCGCTCAGTTTAAATATATTTTTTTTAAACTTTGATGTTGAGCGCAGCGCCCGCTTCAGGGACACCGTGCTCTGTTTATTTTTGACTTGTTAAAACTTTAATACTGAGCGCCACGCCCACTTCAGGGATACGGCGCTCTGATTCATTTTTTTTACTCTAAGAATGAGCACGGCGCCCGCTTCACGGTCACCGCGCTCTGCAATAGGTATTGACTCTCCCTCGCACTTCTTCCTCTCACCACCCCAGTCGTGGCTGGTGACATTTGAAAGTGGCGGGGCGTAAAGGCAGGGGTAAAGTCAATAAACATAACTTACCTTCCTTTCCGCCTTCAAGTTCCGACTCCAGACTCCCGAGTCCTGACTCCCGCCGCCGTCCTGTTCTTGAATTTCCCCTGGTGCTCGTCGTCCTTCTCATGCAGGCAGCCTCCCTCCCCTCCGCCACCACACACAGCACAGCGCTGTGATTGGTTCGGCCGGCTGCCCTACCTACGTCATTTCTCTCTGTATGCTGCAGCATACAGAGAGCAGGGAGAGTGGGAGGGGTTACTCGAGGGCAGGGAGGAGCGGCTTGCCCACTGTTCTTAATACAGTTAATATTGTCTGTTTGGACAGCCTCTCAGACTGCCCAAACAGACAGTATTAACAACAGTGGGAAAGCCACTCCCCCTGCCCTCGAGTAACGCCGCCCACTCTCCGAACCAGGAAGGAACTTCTGCTTTCTCGCCGTGCGAGTAGGCAGAAACAAATGGTAGGTATCTACTATTTGTTACTGCCTTCTCGCACGGCGAGAAAGCAGTGGGGCGGCGCCCAAACGCCCCCATGGAGGATCCGCCACTGCACCACCCACACTTGAGCGTTCTTAGTTTTACTTTGGTATTTTTCTAGCTTTCTCTTCCTCCTCATCTTCTCTTTTATGCCTTTCTCTCTCTTGCTGTAAGGCAAGTCCGTGTCGCCAAAACAAGCACAGGTGCCCACCAGCTGCAACCGCCTGCACACATTAAGCACTTTTGCTTCCCTTTAAGCAGACAGAACTGAGGGCCTTGAGATGAATGAGCAGCCCACACCGCTCAGCAGAGCGTATTTTGTAAAGGCCGTCTCCACAGTGTACAGTGTTATAAAACTTTATAAATAAATAGTGAGTTCACATGCACAGCTGTCACACAGACAGACCCAAGTCCCACTGTAAACACTGGCTCAGCCACATCAGAAATCTGATCTGAAGGCCAACTCAGCCTAATGCAAACTCAAGGCGCAGTCCAGCTGCAGCCCAAGTCATCTCCTGCCATGCAGCTCCAATGCACATAACCTGGCTGTGTGCCTTTCTGGGCACTATGCACAATCTACTGAGCAGACGTATGAAGGATAGCTCTCAATCAATCAATCAGGTGTTTGTTAAGCACGACTACTCGCCTGTAAGGGTCTCGAGGCGCTGGGGGGTGGGGAGGATCGCAGGTTCCAGTCCATCAAGGAGGGGGTCTGTCGTAGAGCCAGGTTTTGAGGTTTCCTGTGAAGATGGGGAGCGATGTTGTCTGTCTGAGGTGGAGCGGAAGGTCGTTCCAGGCTCTGGCCGCAAGGAAGGAGAAGTAGCGGCCTCTCGATCTGGTCTTTCTGGTACGGGGGACCACGGCGTAGGAGAGCTGGGCTGATCGTAGGGTCCTTTGGGGTGCGTGGAATTTGAGTCGGCTGTTCAGGTATGCTGGTCCGGTGTCGTGTAGGGCCTTGTGTGCGTGGGTGAGCATCTTGAAGGTGACTCTAGCTTTGATGGGGAGCCAGTGGAGTGTGCGCAGGTGCTGGGAGATGTTGCAGTGTCTTGGCAGGTTGAGGACTAGTCTTGCGGCTACGTTTTGGATGTTCTGTAGCTTGCGGGTGAGGTTTTTGTTTATTCCGGCATAGAGTGCGTTGGCGTAGTCGAGTCTGCTGGTGACCAGGGCGTGCGTGGCGGTCTTTCTGTGTTCGAGGGGAATCCATTTGAAGGTCTTACATAGGAGGGTGTGGAAGCAGGAGGACGAGACGGAGTTGATCTGGCCGTACATTTTGAGCTCTGAGTCCAGGATGATTCCCAGATTGTGTGCGTGGTCCGTGGGGTTGGGCTGGCTCCCGAGGGTTGGGGGGGGGGGCACCAGGTGTCGTTCCAGGCATCGGGGTTTGGGCCCATAATGAGTACTTCCGTTTTGTTGTTGTTTAGTTGTAGGCAGCTGTAATCTATCCTTGAACTACATGATTATGCGGTCCCCAGCAGCACGATCTCACTAGGGAGATGTCACCAGGGAGATGTCTTGACAGACAAATCTAATGGACATCTTTGGATGTTGCTCTGTGATTGGATTAAGGGAGAGGAGGGAATGGGCTCAACCTAATTCTCAGTAAAGACTTTCGAACAGTTTTAATCCGAAACCTCATGGACCCTTACAGTTGCCCCATGGTCAATCCATCAATCAAGGATTTATAAAGCAAAGTGAATCACCTACCAAGGTCTCAAGGCGCTAGGGTTGCTAGCTGCTTCGTGGTGATCTGTTCATTCGAACAGCCGGGTCTTAAACCCTTTCCTGAATTCCCGGAGCGGACGGTGGTCGTGGGGTGGTGAAGTGGCTGGGTGAAAACAGATGAAGGATGCTGGTGGATCAAGCAATGTCTGGGCTGTGGGTGGCATCCCGGAGGATGTTGTGGGCTCAGTTCTAACATCCTTCTCAATGCCACGATCAGGCACATTGCAAAAGGATTGGGTCGTAAAGCAGGGATATGCAAATGAATGAAAGAGGATATCCAAGAAGGAATGTGAAAATGAGGAGGTATTGAGAGGCCCGCGAGGCTTCCCAGAGGTGGCACCAGACATGCAGGGCTGTGCAGGGTCATGGCTGCTGGGCAAAGACCATGGAGGGCAGTTCAAAATATGCCATAAAGAAGGCCCATCTTTGACCGGTCATACTTTCAGGGTTACCCCCCGACTACGTAAATACATTTTACTTAAATGAATACCATGTAAGTGCACCTCAGGTGGCTTGCGTGAAAATATATCATCAGTCTGGCCAAGCTAGACTGTCAGGGGCTTATATATAAGAGGCTTACGCCGCCAGAGCGCCACTTTTTTTGACACTCAAGCAGCGCAAACCTCTCAATCATATATGAGGCGATGCAAAGCCACTCTGTGTGGCATTGCTTTTGCTGATAGATATGGAGGCATATTTACAAGCCCTGTGAGCTGCCGTAACATCACTTTTTGCGATGTTCCAGTGGTAGACAGGACTTAGCCATATCTACAAGGCCACATAACGCCACCCTGCGGAGTGAGGCAACGGGTGTATGCTGCTGCCTTGCCTTACTCTGCATGAAAGAGGCGTTCCGTGGGTGTTGCTGTGGGCGTTCCCACTCCACACCCATGGAATCTGACGCTGCTCTAGATTTACAACATCTTGTAAACCTGGGGCAGCATCAAAACCTTGAGCCTCCCCAGAGCAGGCATCGTTGTTTCCTCTTTGCATGTGGGTTGCATTCTGCAGCACAGACAGAATGACGAAAACACCTTTTGTGATTGTTTTTCTGGAGGAAGGTGCCCCTTCCTGCACAAAAACAATTGTGCCAACATCACAGACATCCTTGCACCAAAACTGCGTCTACAGCGGAAGCACCCATCCACCATGGTGGAAGGGGGGTCTACGTTGGCGCTAGGCTGGCAAAATGGCGCCAGTGCAAGGGCAAAGGACAGGAATGCTCCATATTTCATAAATGCCTTCCTACCCTTTTACGTTGGCATAGGGCAGTGCAGAAAATAGACTGGTGACGTTGCCCTTCGTCAGTTGCTCATAAATGAGTTCCCCAGTGGTTCAGACTCTTAGATTATCACTCAGTGTAGGAGGCAGAACCACCGGAGCGCTCTATGCTTATTAATCTAATGCCTCAAGAGTTTCAGAATTGTGCAAAGTCTGTGCAAAACGGCAAAAGAATGTTTGGGTGCACGGGTGCGTTACACCCCACAGAGGGCCATCTTAGACACCCCTGGTGTGGCGGTGCCCCTGCCAGCCCTGGTGGCACATGAGCCACCCATTCTGGAGTGACGGACCCTCCATCAGGTTTGGCACACTCACTACAACGCAGTGTCGCCACAAGCAGGGTGCGCGGACGGACATTCAAGAACAAGCACGTATGGTGGCCTCCACGAGCTGGGGAGTACGGCCACCCTGCTGGGGAGGTGGCTCAGTGAGTTGTTGATTAGCAGCAGCTAGCCCCCTGTCTCCCCTGAAGGAGACCTTGAAATGCTGCAAATGTTCCTTTCCTGGCTCGCTCTCCTAAGTCTAAAACAGGCCCTTGGGGGGTTCTGGGGTACAGCAGGCATGGGCACGGCAGGAAAGATGCCCCTGGCAGGTACCAGCACATGGATGCAGCGCTGTTCACCTCACGGCGCATCTCGGAGGCAGGAGGAGGGCGCCGTTTGTTGGTGAATGCTCAAGCGCCTTTAGGGCCCGGATCCCCCAGCATGCTCCACGCCCGCCCGACCTACCAATTAATCAAGATTTTGAGATAAGGTGGGTGTAAAAAAGACCATGTTTAATGACAACACTCATAAACACGACCAAACATGATTATTAACCACTTCCACGCTGATGACAAAGCCAGCTCGTCATGGGCGTTACCTGCGCTGCGCTCATGATGAGCTGGCTTTGTCATGTAAAGTGGGATTTATGTGCATTCAGCGCACAGCGGGAAAACCCGCTAGCGCTGTAGTGGTTAAAACATATTATCAAAATATTCACAACACTTATTATTGAAGCATATTGTCAAATTGCATTATTCAAACTGCAATTGTTCTTAAAATGTTCTTCTTTCCCCCAGCACCAAGGGGCCCTCTGGTTCGCATCTCCCAGGCTGAGATGCCCACGCCAGGTGCAACCCACCTGCGCCCCTGAGCGATGGGCCCCAGCCCTCGGGTCCTTGTCCGCCATTTCCAGGGCCCCACCTCTCGTCCACCAGGCTGCCCAGGAGGCTCGTACCTGTCGCCCTAGCCTCCCCCAACCGGTGGCCTCCATCCCCCTGCGGAGAGCTTACCTTCTCTCCCCTCAGTGCTGGCCTAGGGAGTGCGCAAGGCCGACTCCACTCCATTTTGTAAGTCTATATCAATGGTCCAATGTCTCTTTTCCGCAACACACCCTTTCAAACTACTGCATTAGGGGACGGGTGGGTGGGAGTTAAAAGGCTTAAGCTAGGCGAGGGGAATGAGGTCTGGCAGGGTGAGAGCAGGTCCGGTGCAGGCGAAGGAAGAGGCCGAGTTCCCTGTGTTCCTGACCTAAATAGGTCACGGCCTCTGCCCCACGCCCACATCGGACATGCGTCACCGCCGCCCCGGAAGCACTCCCTCCGGCCGGCCGCCCATAGGGCGGCCGACCACCTACACTGACCAATGGCGTTGCGTGGGCCGGGGGGCCGGGCCCTAAAGGCACGCTCGTCTAGCCTCGCCCTTGGTAGAGTGAGCGTGAATTAGGCGCTTTAAGGTGTGGCATGGTAGTGCCCGCTTTGGCTCTTGGGGGGGGGATGGTAGTGGGGGTGTTAACCTTCCCCAGGCTGCCCCTGCCTCGCTTTGCTCTCCTGAACCGAGCGATAAATGACATATCGCACCTCTGCACCCCCTTGGGAGACAGCGCCGACGAGCGCTAATTCACTTGCAGATTCTGCCTGGCTGCAGATGGGGGGGGGGGGGTGAATGGGGGCAGATGCCAATGAGACAAATGTATTCCGTGCCAATTGTGCAGAACGCACGTACAGAGCAGCCTCGGCGCTTCCTGGGTTTCAGGATATAATTGCGGCCCCCGCTGCGCCCCGAGGCCCAGGCCTGCTCGGCGCTCTCTCGTGAGAGACAGGGAGGTTAATGATGACGAATCAGGCCTGTAATTTAATAAACATCTCATTCAGCGCGGAGAAGCCCGGGTGCAGCTTCGCGCCGCTCCCGTGCGCGGGCTCCGGGGTCATTGCCATGCGGCGGCGGCCTTGTCTGGAGCTGCCGAAGGTCACGGGCTCCGGGGAGGTGCGTTCACTCATGGCGTGGCTGGGCTACGTGGGCGGGGGTGGGCGAGGCGACCGATGAGCATGGAGTGAGGAGGCAGGGTCGAGCCAGGGTCCGGCGTGGCTCTAAGAGCCCACACACGAGCCGAGCCATCAAATATTTGACATGTAATTCGAGCAACAAGCATCATGAAAAATAGGATAAAAGTCTCTTTAAAATAAAAAAAAGTGTAGATCTTTCACATTGTAATGTAATTGCATTCATATAGCGCTTACTTCACGTGAGGAGACACTGAAGCACTTCACTGCGAGTAGCATGCCACCCTGGAACCCAAGGTTAGTGGTTATTCCAGTGATTATTAGTTATTGGAAATAGGTGATCTCAGAAAGCCATGCCATGCGTGTTTTCCTGTTTCTTTGTGGTACATAAAGTTAGTAGGTATTAGGTGTGATCACTAGTGGTGCTATGCAGGTTTATACAAATAATTGGTCAAATGAAAAGGCTGGCGGACATTACGGACCTTATGACGAGTTTGGCGGTCCTCCTGTTGGCACGCCACCGTCGCACTGACAGGAGGACTGCTAAACTCGTCGAGCGCCTGCCCGCCAGATTACAGCTATAATTCATGGCAGGTGGGCGGTGCTGTAGCGGTCTCATGGCAGTTGGGCGGTGCGGTGGCGGTCTCATGGCAGTTGGGCGGTGCTGTGGCGGTCTCATGGTGGTGGCTGTATAAGGCTCATAGGTGAGGCTTAACTGCAGACGCCACCATGACAACACCTGCAGCACGTCCCTGCACGATGTGCCATGCATGCCTCAGCGTGCAGGAACAGGGGTGCTATTCCTGGGGGGCACACCATGTGCCCCCTGCATGCACCCCCAGGCACAGGAGCGGCATGGGTCTCTTAGTTGCCTCTCCACCACCTTCTTCATAGCGGGCTCATAGAATATTGCTGACCCCTTCCGTTGTGCGACTGCTGTTAGATCCTGGATCCCGGGCGATTGCGGCGGTCCTGTGGCAGTCTGACCACCAAACTCGGAATATAGCGAGTCAGACCCGCAGTGGTGGCGGTGGACGGACCGCCAGCGCGAGTACGGCAGTCCTGCTGGCCGCTGTACTCGTAATAAGGCCCTATCTATTGTTAAGTTACAGGGAAAGGGTATAAAGGAGAGTTTGTGATTTATGAAACGAGGTGTAAATTAATTACCCACCCCAATGAATCCACAGAGGCGCTCCCAATGAGACCTTTACTCTTGCAGGACCACTGGAAATATGCGATTGTGCATTCACCGCAATTCTCGCATAGTTATAGATTTGCTGCATTTGCCACATAATCCATCATCTGCTGCATAATCTGCAGATTTTAACAACAAATATTTTTTTCTACCTCAAACAGTTCAAAGGTTACCAGAAACGCAGGGTTGCTGTGCAGTGGAAGACCCTTTGCAAAGGTTGACTGGTCGCCTTCCTGTAGCTTATTGATATATTTGGGTGTGAAACTGGAAGCACACCAGCTATCAAAATCTTATTTTCCCTGGAACACTGAAAATGCTTACACCATTCCTGTCCTAGAAACAGCAGTTTTATTCTTAACTAGTACTCACTCCACTGTACAACAGTCTTCAAGGTGGAAGAAACAGGAAGTCACATCAGCGTGACCACTTGGATGCTAATGACAAGGGTAACTCGTCATGGAGTTTCCATTGATTTCAATGGAAATTACATGGAAGAATATCGGGGACCGTAGCATCCAAGTGGTTACCGCATCGCTGCGGTGGCTATTCCGCCGCATCCCTAAGGGGGTGGGGCGGCCTCGTGCTGGTGACGGAACCGCTTCGTCACCAGCCTTGGTTGAGCTGTGCTGATGACGGAGAGGTTCAGTCATGGCCCCGCCCGCTCAATAGAACGCCCAGCGCAGGCGCGGAATCCACGCCGTGCAGGCGCGGCTGCCGGGCCATGACGGAACCGCTCCGTCATCAGCACAGCGCCACCGCAGCTGATGACGGAGCGGTTCCGTCATCAGCACGGAAAGGGTTAAAGACAGATGTTTGCCGATTTTACGCCCATGTTTTTCACAGATTCCACTGAGGGTGCACAGGAACCAGTGGCAGAGGGACAGAGAGGACCAGGGGGTTCCATTCTCACAGCATGTTGGAAATACACTCCTGCAGGTTTACTCCTAGGTGTGAAGTCTTGAAATCTTTGAATTCGCAGAGGACTCCGGATGTATGTTTGATAAATTGTGACAGTGTCTGGTTCCTGGAATCCTCGTGGGAATAAAAAGTTTGTCCAAAACGATGGTGCATTTACACATTCAACATGTGTGCACTTACATATCTGTAAATACTTCACAATGATGCAATTGTTGTTTGTTGGTGTGTGCGTGTGTGTGTGTATATACTCAATATTTCTTAATGAAGTTAGACTGTCTGCAGTGTGTTCTGCATATGTACAACTGTTCCGGGGCTCTCGTCAGGAGGCTACTGCAGCCTGCACCACACATTGCCCCTGCCAGTGATAGTGACAACACAACTATTAACCATCACACTCCTACAAGTGTGACAATTCAGACTATTTCAGGCCCCCAAAGCTATAAGAATGGCTTCGGCAGCAGGTAATAGTCATTTTCAATATATATTGAATGAATCATTTATTGTTGTTGTGCTCATCTCTAAATTGACCAGGCAGTGCCTCCTTGTGGCAGACTGTCACAAGCGCCGGTGTTGACAATTTAGGGCCTGTGCCGAGCACCGGAAACCACCGGCTCAAATTAAGCACTGCAATACAGCTCGCAACCACTCAGACCTGCATCAACTTCACATGGATTTGGACGGCAGGCAGCAAACCCCACACCTGTGGATCTCATCCACAGGAAACCCATATACTCATTCCACACCACATTTACTTGTGGGTACAGACATGCCCACAGTGAGCCCCTATCTAATGTAGGCACACCCATACCACAGACAAGCTCACCACCAGAGCATCAGGATCCCACATACAAAGAACATGTCACATTACATTGCATGTGAATGACCTCTAGGTGTTGTTTCCTACTCAGAGGTACTGCTTTTAATTGACTTTGGGTGAATTAAGTGCTGACAGAAGTTTAAGTTGAAACTGGAAGGTCCCTGGACTTGCTCTGAAGCCCACTAAATGATCTTAAACATTACAGTATTTTAAAGATGTAAAAAGGTGGGAAATAAAATGACAGATCCCAGAAAGCGGCCAGTGAGCCATAGCATACAATGCAGACATATTTTCATAGACTTGCTGCAAGTAAATTCCAGGTTTGATAGATTGCACTCCAAAAGGAGTCACTTACTCAGGGTTTTATGTGGAGCAGGGGTCTGGGTGTGGGAGCAGATGAGGTGACAGTCTTGTCACTTCCTCCTGAGAGGCTCTGTGTCAGTGCTGGCAGGTTCCAACACCAAACTTTAATCGCATGAGATTACATTAAGCCTCAACACATACTTACTTCTGGCAGCAGGAAGTGTTCGCCATTAATTTACTATTTTGCATGATATAATTAAAAACACAGCAGATCATCATCTGTTTAAATCCCTTAATAATGCACTGATTGTCTTGAAAATCATTTACCTGCAATCAACACTCCTCACACATATTAATATCCAAACGCTCTGTGGTCTGAGGGGAGAAGAAGGGAAACAAGCCAGTGTGCAGATGTCTTGGCTCGGGCCCAGTTTTATACACAGCAACATCACTTAATAAAAGGTTAGCCTCTGTATGGATTCTCAGAGTTTCTGTACCTAATGCAGCTCAGGCATCCAAGAGGAATTAATGTTTCTAGAATCACAAAATGTTTAGGCCTGGGCGGTAAATTCCGTTCCGCTAGCAGAATTAGCAGAATTTGGGTAATTTTGCGTTCCGCGGAGATTGCGAAATTGCCCTAAATTCTGCGTTTCGCGAGTTAGTGAAATTTTTGGCTTGTTCGCGTTCTCAAAATGCATGTTTGCGAGATATTTCCCCCCAAGCACGCAAACAGTGATTGCGAACAGTAAAAAAGTATCGTGAGCAAGTAATTCCGTGTGTTCGTGGAATTTCTGCGTGTTCGGAGATTTTTTACCGTTTCGCGGATATTTGCGTAACGCGATTATGCAAATTCTGCCCACCCCTAAAAATTTGATAAAGGTCGACGAGGTTAGCAGTGATATTTACTACAAGAATTGCCGAACTGCCTTTGCGTCATATAGGCCACTGTCCACCCAGTATGATGTCAAACACATTCACAGTGACATAGGTTGGAACTCGGGCACGATGTCGCATTCTACAACATCTTACGACAGGTCTATGGAGGCCACGCCCATGCCACTTTGTCACCCTAAGTGCTGATTATGTAAATCAGTTCATGTAGATTCAGACCCACATTAAAATGTCGGGTCGTAAAGTTTTTTGAATTAGCAGAAAAAAGATACAAGAGCGCGCTGGGAGCGGGCCAAAAGCCAGACGCTTGATGACCGCTGAAACATTTTATTGACAATTATTAACTGATATTAACTAAATTTATAAAACTTAGGAAATCACATTAAATTAACTTTTAGCAATTTTTAGCAATGTTTTATTGTTTTGTAAAGATTTTAACTAATCATGTACAAATAAACAAATTACCTTACCTGACCAGTCCATGTAGATTCAGACCCAGATTTAATAAGATTTTCCAGCGAGGTTGCTCCGCTGTTGTGGCGCAACACGATGCAAAATCCATGTTGGGTTTACCAAGCCATGAAAATCAAGATTTGTGTGACTCTGTGTGGTATTTTATCTGAAAGGTAGCATTACCTAGCGTTGGGGAAGCGTTACATGGGTGGGGCACAGGCGTTTCCTTACATCCACCCATGTATTTTGATGCAAATACATATTTGCTAAAGTCAGTGAACATGGATTTGCACCAAAAGGCTTGCCCAAAGCAGGCGTAAGGATATTTCTGCTCATTACTTCCTCTTTGCATGTGAGCCACACACATGCAAAGAGGAATAGGCCTATGAGAATAGCTTTTGTGTGAGAAGGCATTCTTTCCTTCAAAAAACGATTCTAACCACAATGCAGGCACCCTTGAGCCTAGGGGGAGGGTGCGTGCATTGCTGGTAGCAGCCAGAGGTGCACCCGTGCTATGAGAGAACAGAACTGCTCCAATATTTATCCTCGTTTTCTGTGAGGATGAAACAGTCCAGAGAACCAGCTCAAAGAAAAGGTAGAGCACACACTCCATGTACTGCAGTTTTACTTTAACACTGCTATTTTTTACTGCAGGTTTGTTTACATTTCCTTCCTTGTTTTCCCTAAGATGTGCTAGGACGACAAGAAGGCAATCCCTTTACATCCCCTCCCTAGAATCTAAAAAGGCAAAAGAACCCTAAGCCCCAAGCTGTGTTTTTAAGGGACTGCTAAACCTGTTTTGTGGTTAGAAATTGTGTTTGTACCACTTGTTTTGACTAGAAAAACAAGGATTTTAACGCCTTAACCGCGGCGGTTTTTCTGCCGCAGTGCGGGCATTCTGAAGAGTGGGCGGGGCTGCGTCAGCTGTTGGCTGACAGCAGCACACAAGGGGTTAAGTGTGCGAAAAGCAGTATTTAGTAGTTTTACATTTGCGCCTTATCTGTAGGTTTGCACCGGAGCTGCAAAGTGTGTATTGGACCTGTCTGTATCCAAGAAGATTGTGTTCCCAGGAGCAGCTCCCAACCCTCCTGCACACCAGTTTTGGCTTTACTAATTGGTCCACATGTCACTGACCAGGCATCTGCTCTCCCCTAACAGCTGCTCAGCCCCTTAAGTTTAAGGTCACATTCTCTTTAAACAGGCTTCTTATTGGCTGTTGCAACTATGTCCTGATTGTTTTTTAAGGCAAGGGCTTCTATTGGACCTAGGGCTTAGGGTTTGCGTTCTGATTGGCTGATAGGGACAGGGTTCAGATTGATTCCTAGGGCTAAGGTTTCTATTGAACCTAGAGCTCAGGGTTTGTGTTCTGATTGGCGGATAGGGCTAGAGTTCTAAGTGGGTCCCAGGGCTATGTTTTCTATTAGACTTAGGGTTTGTGTTACGATTGGTTGATAGGGCTAGGGCTGTGATTGATTAATAGGGTCAGGGCTCCTAGTGGATCTAGGGTTTAGGGCTAGGGTTTGATTGGCTAGGGTGAGGTCCAGGGCTCTGACTAACTCAAGGTCACTTGATTACTTTGGCTATTTAACCTTGGGGCTCAGGGTGTCTCAGCCCAGGTGTCAAGGCTGTTTATTCTGTTTTATGTTATTTTTGCCCCCTGTTTTTCCCCGGATTTTAAAAGCCCTCTGACTTGCACTGTAAAACGGTTTGCTCACCGCTTCTTTGGCGGGCCCTGTCCCTTCGCCTTCATTCCGGCGGACATCTTGGGGGAATCAGTAGGACGCCTGGCGGCGCCATCTTTGTTGTCGGGCTAACTGCTCGAAGGACGCTTGACCTGAACTTAAGGCGGGTAAATTAGGTGGCGCCCACTATTCTCGATACTCGCAGTGTACTGCTTAGCGCGCTGCGCTTGGAGGAGCATCATTGCATTCAGCGGCGCGTTTTAGCGGCGATTTTTAAAATAACTTGTTTATTCTGTTTTATGTTATTTTTGCCCCCTGTTTTTCCCCGGATTTTAAAAGCCCTCTGACTTGCACTGTAAAACGGTTTGCTCACCGCTTCTTTGGCGGGCCCTGTCCCTTCGCCTTCATTCCGGCGGACTTCTTGGGGGAATCAGTAGGACCCCTGGCGGCGCCATCTTTGTTGTCGGGCTAGTTGCTCGAAGGACGCTTGACCTGCACTTAAGGCGGTCATGCTGATGCGCAGCGGGTACACGCAGCGAGGTCGCCGGATTTCCGCCGGAGTTACGCCTGAGTTCAGCCCGTCTGCGTCCGTCAGCGTCCCGGAGGTGGACGGAGTGGCGGGAGGGGCTGGCCCACGGATTAGGTATTCGGCGGCTGAGCTACTCTCTTATAGGAAAGGTAAGGGCGCATGCTGTGTAGTCTTTCCTGGGCAGTACAGAGGCAAAAGACGGTGTCGGGGTTGTGGTTGGTTACCAGGCAACTGTTCGGTGGGGGGGGGCTGCCAGCCCTAAGGCTACTGTCAAGCATTTGTGCCTTTTACTTAACACTCGCTCTTTGAGCAAACACGCTCAGGACATCTATGAGCTTTTATGCGCAGAAAAACCGATGTGTTTAATGCTTACTGAAACCTGGCTGGGGAGACTTCTAATCCGGATATTGCGACCGCTATCCCACCTGATTATGTGATCTTCAGGCAGGATAGATCGATTGGGAGGGGTGGTGGGGTGGCAATTGCGGTCAGGAGATCTGTCTCCTGTGTGGTCGTCCCTATGGAAGCCATTTCAGGTTGTGAATCCCTGGCTTTCTCAATAGCCTTATCCCCCCATCAATCCTTTACTGGGTTGCTGGTCTATAGACCACCTGGACAATTGGGGTCCTTTCACGATGAGCTGCAGACACTTGCTTCGGCACTCTGCATGAAGGCTGAACATTGTATAGTGCTTGGGGATTTTAACATTCATATGGACGTGGGGGTGGATGGAGACACGATTAAAATCAATGATGTCACCTCCCCCTGGGCTTATTCCCTATTTGGCAGTGCCGACTCATAATAGGGGCCACATTCTTGATCAGGTGTTTTCTACCATTCCACTCGATATGGCCAGTCCTGTCCCTGTCCTTTGGTCGGACCACCTTCTGATTAGGTTTCATATTTTTGGTATTAATAAACCATTGTGTCTTTCGGCTAGTCATCCTAGGCAATCCTATCGAGCATACCATTGTGTGACCCTGGAAAGTCTGGCTCAGGCTCTCTTGGCACATCCCTGCCCTCTGTCAGGAGATCTTGAGATGGATCTTGATTTGTGGCAAGGGTGGTTAGTGGAGCGATTAGATGAATTAGCTCCTGAGATTGCTCCCCGGAAAACTTCTAGACGGACCTCGGCCCCTTGGTTTACGGAGGCTCTAGCTTTGTCACGACGCAACTGTAAGGTAGTAGAACGGCTCTGGCGACAGCAGTATGATGATGGGACCAAGGCAATCTATAGGTCGGCCATTAAGGCCTATCATGCTGACATTCTGTCTGAAAAGAAGAAGTTTTTCTCTGCGAGAATTGAGACTGCCTCGAGTTCCTGCAGGAAAATCTGATAGAGCAAGATTTCGCATCGCGACTTGCTCGAGTCAAGAACCTCGAAAAATCTATTATAATCTCGTAACTTCAATTGTTCGTTTTACTAATTTTATGTATTTTGAATGTGCGTATGTATCATAGTGATGCTTGCCTATGTGTTCTACTAATACGAATAATCCTTGTTCCTAAAATGGCCGCTGCTTGACTTTCCTCTTCTGCGCATGCGTCAGTCACACTCACGTGACTTCATGTAGAGATAGTTTTGGAGGGAAAGGGTGCGCATGCGTAATCGCCATAAAATGGCAGCTTAATGTGATAATGAAGTGAAGCTCGTGCTATTGCTCATCGTGTCGTTATGTGTAGCACTTACCCGTAATTGCATAGTATATTTTTTTTATGATAAACCTGAAGTGTGAAATCATGACATGTAATACATTCATTTATTTCTATGTTTTAATTTGTTTTCGCTTACTTTTCATGTACCACGATAACTGGGGGGTCTGACTGAGCCAAGAACCATCTTGAAGGTCCCTTCTGCGCATGTCATGCAGCCCGGGGAAATTCAGCCTTGAACAGTGGAACTCAGCCAGCTGGCAGAGACGGGCAAGATGCTCCTGAGAAAGTGACCTGCGACCCAGCAGGACGGAGTCGTCTGTACCCATATTGAAACAATTGTTAACAATTCATTGTATTCCACTGGCTAGTTTCATGAGAACCCCAATCTTGCTAGGCGGTACCTTAACATGCAAAATAAGTCTTACAATAGTCTGTTCTGATTGGTGTGTTAACCAAATCCTACCTTAGGACCAATCGAAATTGGGGATTCTGACACTTTGCAACATTTGGGGGGTGGTACACTGTCCCAAAACAGTATATCTAGCCTAGGTTCACCTAGGGAATTTGTCCGACTTGTCCGAATAGCTGACCTGTCACTGACCCAACGCACTCAATAGGTGACTGAATATACAGAGCGCTGCGGAGCACTCTGTCCGAATTTGACCATAGACTAAGGTTTTACTAAACCTTAAGTGCTGGCGGAGCACTTTGCTGGGGAGTTCGCTAACCCAATCGGAGTTCTGACTGATAGCTGCAGAGAGGGTGGAGCGCAGGCGTTGCTTCCGAACTGCGGGTGCTGGTCGTGTCCTGGTGGTCCTGTCCTGATCCTAATCTGGGTTTCCTGTCCTGTCTTGGGGTGTCCACTCTGCACCTGCTGTCCCATTGATGACTGCTATTCCGTGGGGTATTTCCTGTCCTTAACTGACCCGTGGCCAGGGTTGGTTTTCACACCAGTCTAGGTAAATATCTTGCCGAAAACTCTACAACTGCACCTTTCTATTTTTCTGTCTTTGCTTCAATAAAGACATACTTTGCATATGATAATTTTTCCATGCTTTCCGCAACCATTGCATATCATAAAGTTATTTGCATTTAATTTCATAGCGTGTTCCTATGTTACCCTACCTTTTAGAAATCATTTTCTACATTGAGGTTTACAATTTCCTGATGTGGCCTATAATTTTCTCTTAACATTTAACTGAAGTACTTTACTTGAGTTATAGCGTGTTTCACTTTTCACCCTTACTATAACTGTTTAGTATTCCAAAATTTCATTCACCTTCATGAAAACTGTCTTAGCGTGTTCCCTGATCGCCCTAGTTACAACTTAGATGGTTGCTCCTACATTTTCCTGTAATGGTTATGTAGCCTTGTTACCTTGATTATCGTTTTCCTTTTATCTGTAAGATATGATTTTCCAAACTGAATTCTAGATAAAGAAACTTAAAACTTCCCAGTTGTCCGTGGTCATTTGATGAAACATCGAAATTAAATCTAGGTTGGGTTTTGTATTTTTGCTGCCTTTCCTTTTACAGCTAGCTCCCTGACCCATCGTGGTCATAGGTACCCATAACGGAGGATGGTAAGTTGGGTACACTGGAAGTAATCGAAAGGGACTCACAATTATTGATAGTGGATTGTGAGGTCATCTGATCAATGTATATGATGATTTAAAGTATATGGGCCCGAGAACATTAGTGGTAAATTTATTGGTCGGTTGACCTGCGATCTCTATCAAATCTTCACGATTGTTAAGGAGTTTATGACTCCTAAGGCAATTGCGTCACATCATGAGATGTCGGAGACATGGGTGATCTCGTTAGCTGTTTTTTTTACCACGAAGATCAAGCATATCCAAGACTCTTTCTCTTCATTGGGCCCGAGTGCTGTTACCATTTCGGGGGGTCAGTTGAATTTGTCAGCTGGATCCGGTCCCACTCTTTCAGAGTTTCCATCTCTCTCTTGCTCTGCATCGGAGGATCTTCTGATCAAGCTTACATCGGGTTCACCTTTAGACCCGTGCCCTGCCAAATTTTTGGCTGGGGTGGCGGAGGTGATGAATCCGCTGAATAATCCCATTCTTAATCTATCCTTGATCGGGGGTGTGGTGCCCGCGGCTTGGAAACAGGCGATGGTTGTTCCATTGCTCAAAAAGCCGGTTCTGGATCCTGAGCTGCATGCCAATTATAGGCCGATCTCCCTCCTGCCTGCTCTGGCAAAGGTTGTGGAGAAGCACATGCACAAGGTGCTCTCCACTTTCCTTGAAACCCACAGTCTACTGCATTCCACCCAGTCGGGCTTTCGAACGGACTTAAGTACCGAGACGGCACTCTTGGAGGTCAATGAGGCTATCAAGGAAGTGCTGGATGCAGGAGGAAAGGCCATGTTGGTAATGCTAGACCTGTCGGCGGCCTTCGACACCGTCCCTCATGAGGGTCTCCTTTGTAGACTCTATGAGATCGGTCTGAGAGGGACGGTGTTGAGCTGGTTTCGATCTTACTTGGCTGGTCGCCGGCAGGTGGTCTGGGCTCCGCCATACTCTGTCGAAGTGCCGCCTCGGGAGGTCGGAGTCCCGCAGGGCTCGGTATTGAGCCCGACTCTTTTTAATATCTTTATGACCCCTTTGGTGGTGCTGGCTGAGTCTTTCGGGGCTCAGATCATGTCATATGCCGATGACACCCTGCTCCTTTTCACTTGCGGAAAGGGGGCTGAGTTTGACGGAGAGGGAATTCGGGAATGCCTTGCGGCTGTTTTCGAATGGTTTCAGCGAAACAGCCTCAAGTGCAACCCAGATAAATCTGAGGTGCTCTTCTTCGGGTGTCAGTCTGACCCAAGCTGGCAGGAGTGGTGGCCGGTGAACCTGTTCCCTCCCGTTTCATCTTCTCTGATTGCCAAGAACCTGGGGGTCAAGATTGACAACGGCTTGACACTTAAGTCCCAGATCCTTGGATTGGCCGGTACCTGCTATGGCCTCCTCAAGATGCTGCGCAAGTTCCTTCCTCTCCTCCCGCTGGCGCATAGGAAGATCACGGTCCAGGCCCTTATCGGCTCGAGACTGGACTACTCAAATGTTTTATATCTGGGTTTGCCAGAATATCTTCTTCAAAGGTTACAGGTAGTCCAGAACTCGGCGGCTTGTGCCATTTTTGGCTTGCATCGTCGAGCGAGCGCTTCGGACCTTTTGATCTCCTTGCACTGGCTGCCTATTCGGAAGCGGATTGCTTTCAAAGCACTTACGCTGGCGCATAAGGCATTCCATGGTGTTGGAGCGGAGTACATCCAGAAACGGCTTGCTCTCTATAAACCGGCTAGAGCTCTAAGATCGGAATCTCTCTGCCTTGCTGCTGTCCCTGCCATTAAAAAAGCAAGGGTAGGGGGGCGTTCTTTTAAACGCCTGGCGCCCCAGCTCTGGAACACTTTCCCTTTGTCGCTTCGCAGTACTCCTAATCTGTTGACCTTTCGGAAAGATTTGAAGACGTGGCTTTTTGGCCAGTGATCTTCCTGCACTTTTTCTTCTCTGTGCCTGCCCTTTGCAGTTTGTTGTGGGTAAGAAAGCGCCAGGACACTCTTCGGAGTAGCCAAGTGCTATAAAAGACACCCATAACATAACATAACATAACAAGGCTAAGGGCGGGCAGAACAAGGGCAGCAGCCTGTTTGGGCTTGTTCAGGACGGGTCAGGCCCAGGGCCAGAGATGCTGCCCTTGACATTTACCAGCAACTACCTTGAGCTATCCACATTCTCAAACATACAAACACAATCTCAGCATGCGCACATGCACCACTTATTCACAACAAACAAACTCTAACCACATTTCAGTGCCTCAATAACCACTTCAAAACCCCACAAACCACATCTACATGCCCTTCTACCCTTACTGCCAAACAATAGCACCTTCACTCTCATGCTGACCCCCACTCTGTCCTATACCGCTATCAAATTCACACATCACCAACACAACACAAACTATATACGTTTTCATTATTTCAAACATACACTCCCTGTTCATACTCAATGGCAGTTCTACTCTCTATTTCCTTCTAACACACCCCTTTCCATCAACACCAACCCTACAATCAACAATCTCTCATATAATCCACCATAAACACCGTCCTCCTCCTTTTACCAAAAACACGCAACCACACAATCTTACACTCCACTCCACCACACATATTACCTCTTCTTCCTACAAAAACTAATACAAACACTCATTACCTCTGGCCATCTCCTCTCTCACACACCACATACACTCTCCTCCAGCCCACATCACTTCCCCTTTTACCATTCAACTTACACTCACCAACAGTATGTTAAATCCAAATTCTTTACAGAAATTCTTGACATCAATATCTCATCTCACTACTCCACAAAAACAAAATATAATGCACACACCAGCTCATCACAACCACACATACAATTTCGTACTTCATTGTCACAAAATAGATATTAACACCCACTCGCACACTCATGACTAGACAAAACATACTAATCCTATACCAACTTTAATCCAAAATGTTCGCCGTTTCCAGAGCAAACTGATAGAAAGAGCAGCATTCACCCAGATGTCACAGTTCATTGAAGACAACTCCACACTTTCTGAGTTCCAAACAGGATCCCGTGCCGGAAGAGGTACAGAATCTGACCTCATCGCCATCTGGAATTTCCTTAAAAACACAGTAGACCGGAACGGGGTTGCTGCACTACTTCTCTTGGACAGCTCAGCTGTCATTGGTTACTGGTAGCCAGAAGATGCCTTCAAGCCGCTTTGTATGTTATGTTATGTTCGTTTAATTTGATATCACTCACCAATCACCCCAGCAGGAGTATCTCGCCACTGAGGATAGCCACAACAACAGAAAGCAGAACACGGAATTATTCCACTAAGTGGGAGCCTGGTACGAGAAAGATTTGCCTCTAGACTTGCCTCCACACCTTGACCGTCGAATGTGGGAAATGGAAAGTAAAGCTTTGTCCATGGATCGCAAGTTCCTGACTGAATAATTGCGTTTGAGCTTCTAGTGTAGTTAGCTAGGTCCTTCTCCAGTAAAGCTTTGTGGGTTAAACACAGATTTTAAGTATAACTCTATTTCCAACAGTGTCGTGTCCTCAACAGTGGAGTAGAAGCAGACCTCGAGGGAAGATTACAAATAAGGAATGTTGCAGTATTTTGTAAGACCTGTAATTTAGACAGTAATGTCTTATTGGCGGAAGCCAGAAGAGCATTACCATAGTCCGGCCTGCAAACAATGAGAGCCTGCACCAAGGTTTTTCTGGCCATAAGTGGAAGAAAAGGACGTGCTTTCCTTGGTAGGCACATCATAAAGAAGCAGGTACCTATGATGAATAGGATCTCCTCTTTCATTGTTAGAGCTTGATCTAGCCTATTGCCAGGACTTGTTACTACATGACTGGAGGTAGGGGCGCTACTTAGTTCGGAAGGCCACCAATCGGGGCTCTAGAGTTGTTGGACTTACCTAAAAAACGTGATCTCCGTCTTTTCTGTGTTCAGCTGTATCATCCATAAAGCAATACATGGAACAGTACCACTTTTCATCAGCAATAAAATAACCAAATATGCACAACAAAGGAACCTCTGCTTCAGATTGGCATCTCAATTTAAAACCCCAGCATACAAGAAAAAAACACATGGGTGGTATGTATTTCTCTGTTCAAGCTGCCGAACTATGGAAACATAAGATCCATGAATAACTAACTTAATGTCAGAAAACTACTCAAGAGTTGGCTCTCTCCTGCATGACCACCATACAGCACACATGTACAGCATAGGCCTGTACATGTAAACTTGTATAATTTGATTACATGTGTGGATTTAGATATGTGTGGTTCTTTGTACAAATATATATACTACTTATGGTTTAAAAATATATAGCTATTCTTTTAGGTCTGCTTAACAAATGCATATATTACTGAAGGTTAAAATATATATAGATTGTTTTATGCTTAACATGTATATAAGCCACTGCATAGTTTTCATAGCATATATGTTATTTGATTATATGCTTATGTGTCTCAGTTTGATTTATTTTCTCTATCATAATGTGATGTGTAAATATGATCATTACAATTTTATATATTAGTGCTTCACCATTGATATATTGCAGAACATATCAAATAAAATTCAACAAACATAAATAATAAAAAACATAGATAAAAAAATCATAGCAATACATAAATAAATCACCTTTATATACAGCAACACTAGAACGTCTGAGATTCTAACTATTTAGCCATACATACACAGAAGGGACTTTATATAATACAACTTTATATCTTTTTATTATTTACCATACACATGTATACCTTTCTGTGTAGTTATGTTTCTATATGTTTATCACTTTACTCCTACTGTAAAAAAAAAAAAGCATCAGGTCTCTCCAATTCACTACTCTGTCTCATCCTATACATCTTTCAATATATCCTCTCCCTCTACTCTCTGACTCATTCCAAACCTCATTGTACTACTATGTTCTCCCTAATAACCTTACCTAGACTTTTCCCTCCTCTATGCCGCCTTTGACTCATCTTAAACCTCATTTGACTACTTTGAAGTCTCTAATAACCCTTTCTAGACTGTTCCCTTCTCTATCCCTCCTTTATCCTAATCAATCCAACCAACAGGCCCACATGTCCACCGCTTGAATTAGCAACTTTTATTCCCCTATACTAATCCATTTTGAGCTCCAGGGTAGCGTGCTACTTGCCGAAAGGTTCATCAATGCCTCGTCAATGGTGATAAGCACCATATAAGTAAAATTAGAAATTACAGCATTACAAATTGAATTAGGCACATTTCGGCTATCTGACGCAACACAGCGCAGCAACTTCCATTGCCTCATTGAGTAGCATCAAAGATTAGTAAATTGGGTCTCAATATATTCAGTTTTATCTTGCATCGATATCCTAAATGCTAGCATGGATGCACTTGTTTTGGACCTCTACAGGGGCACCCATTGTTCGGCAGACTAGCCACAAGGCCCCATCCCTGTTTTAAAGAACACGTCATTACCCCAAAAGCCTCCACAATCATGACAGCACTGCCTGCCCTGGCTTAATGGCTTACTAACTTGATCATTTTTGTCCACCTTGTTGCCTTCTTTCCTTAGAGACACTACAAAGGACCCTGTCTCAAACATTTTGCTGTCAGAGATACCTGACCTGGCATCACCCAAGTATGTTCCTGCTCCCCATTCCAAGGCGATCACTACTTACTCAGTCCAAAACCAGGAGAACCACCAGCTGTTTCAACCAGAAGTTGTCTGTAGCATCTCTCTGGGCTCCAGAGTAGGAATCTCCTGGATTTCAGAATAACACCTTGACCTCCTGAGTGGTCCAGGGTACTCCTACACACTGAGTTTTGCCTCACTCTGATCCACACTGAAAGTGGATGGTTGTTTGATAGAGGCACGCATGGCTAAACCACGCATGCCTCCACCACACAGCCCGAACCACGAATGTGTCTGAATCACGCACTCCTTTACCACGCATGCCTTTACCATGAGAGTTTGTGGTAAAGGCATGAAAGGTAAAGGGGTATACGCATCTACGGTCGCGACCCCCTTCCCCAAGCTACAAACCCCCTACATTCCCCCACCCCACCCTGCGGTCCAAATACCCCAACCCCCTCCCACCCCCTATGCTGTCCATAACCCTCAATATACACTACCCTGACACCCCACACGCACCCTGGGGTGTCCCTAAAACTACTGCAACCCCTTCCACTACCCTTAGGCCTAAAACCCTAATGCCTCACAGCAGGTGTAAGATTGACGCACGCTGTTTCACATGGGGTTTGCCCCATGTGAAAGGACACATTGCTGGAGTTGCGTCACTTTTGTGACACACTCCAGCAATTCGTCACTTTTGCGCCATACAGATACGTCAGAAATACTGACGTATCTGTAACTCCTTGCGCAATGATGCGTCATACTGTAAATATGACGCATCATTGGTGTCGCAAGGAGAGCGCAGTGAAAAGTGACGTATCGCAGTTTTCGCGCAGCGATGCGTCACTTTTCATAAATGAGGCCCTAAATCTATTGCAAATGATACATCTTGTCTGCACTCATTGATCTACACCCCCCTACCCCACCAAAAGTAAGTGTTGCCTGTTTTATTGGCTCACAATAAAAATGTAAGGCATAGAAAGATGACAGGGAATCAGCACTTTCCTGAAAATGAGTAGGCAGCTGCATGTGGAAGCTGTCATATTTATATATGTATATATATATATATATATATATATATATATATATATATATATATCGCCGCTCCGTTGCGCCAAAAAGGACCGGGGCACTCGTAGGCGGGTGCCTCTCGTGGTGACGCCCCACGTCTTAAATTATCGCTCCGATTATCTTCTGTTAAAAGTAAAGAAAATCCTTGATAAGAGACCCATGAAATTTGCCAAACATAACAACATGCTCTTAGTGTTTATTGAGTATTGCTTGTTTAACAATATCTTTCTATTTCAGGGACAAATGTACAGGCAGATCACGGGGACAGCGATGGGGACCTGCTTCGCTCCCAGCTACGCGAACCTGTTCGTTGGCTGGTGGGAGGAGCAGGTCACCCGGAGCCCCGAATTTGTGAAATGGGCAGAAAACTTAAAATTGTGGTATCGGTACATTGATGACCTCTTCCTTGTTTGGGAAGGGTCAGTAACTTCTGCAGAGGAGTTTGTGGCAGAACTAACCCAGAATAGAATCAATTTAAAGTTTACAGCCGATATAAATGTATCAACAGTGAATTACCTGGACCTGAAAGTGAATTTAAAGGGCGCAAAAATTGAAACAGAACTTTTTAGGAAAGTGACAGCCGGGAATTCGGTATTACGTGCCGAAAGCAGTCATCCTCCAACGTTGGTAAGAAGTATCCCGTATGGGGAACTTCTTAGAATTAAAAGAAACTGCTCAAGAGATACAGACTTTATAAAAGCAGCACGAGAGAGTATGAGTAGGTTACAAACTAGAGGGTATAATAAAAACCTCTTAGAGAACACTTTCAAAAGGGTAGAGAGAATTCCCCGAGAACAGCTACTTAAAGAGAAAGATGAGAAAACCAAGAAAGCTGAAAAAGATGGAGGAAAATTCAGACTGATTACCACTTTCTCAGAAGATTCAAACTATCTGAGGAACATATTGAAAAGGAGTTGGCACATCCTAAAGACTGATCAAATTATAGGGAAAGACATTCCTATTTCACCCTTAATCACTTTCAGGAAAGGAAGATCAATTAAGGACAAAATTGTACATATTCATTTGGCCGAAAAAATAGACACAACAGGAAGAATCAGAGATATGCCGGGCTTTTTCCTTGCGGCAAATGCAAGGCATGTGAGAATAGCAAAAGAGTAACTACATTCGAGATACCAGGGATGAGTGAGAAGAAGAAAATATCAAAATTTCTCACGTGCCAGACCACCCATGCGGTATACTGCCTCACATGTCCATGCGGACTAACATATATAGGAAGTACTGTGAAAAATGTTAAATTGCGAATACTTGAGCATCAACGTGCGATTGCCAACAAAGACTTCAATTACCCTATAGCGAAACACTTTGCCATCAAGCACAAAAGCAAAAGAGAAATGTTGCAATATTTTGTACTAGACTGTGTACCTATAGACCCATGGGGTGGAGATAGATTGCGGAGGCTGAGAAGGCTGGAGTCCGCTACATAATAGACCTACAAACAAAGGCCCCCACAGGTTTAAATAGGAATGAAGAATTATCTTCTCACTTAGGAAAACAATAGAATAAGAAAGGATGCACCCCTGTATAAATGACTTCATACCCTGTGAGAAATGCCGATCCACGACTTAATAACACACATCACCAACAATGACGATGTAATAGCGCCTCATGCACTGACATTAGGGCACTGTAAATTTCGAAAATATTACGAATTACGAATCTGGCTTTTATTTAATTATTTAAAATGACCAGGAGCTAATGTAAATTCTATATGAATGAATTTCAATGTGCATCGTCTATGGGAAGGTTTATAAAACAACTAGACTGTAATATACAATGTGAAATCGATCACTCACAGGGCTTGAACCCAAGTCCTCTTTCTATACACATGCCTGAAATGATGAAATGCTTTTAAATCTGCTTCCTTCCGTGTCAATGGTAGACACTGACGAAGGAAAACCGAAACGTGTTTGTCTGCTTAGTGTTTGTTAATAAAGAACGAACCTAATACTTCTCCTACGAGTGCCGGATTTTCTTTACTTTTAACAGAAGATAATCGGAGCGATAATATATATATATATATATATATATATATATATATATATATATATATATATATATATATATATATATATATATATCCTAGATGCATGAGTGACTCACCTTGTTTCAATAAGTACATTATAGATAATCCTTTCCACGCGCATCCAACTTCTCTCCTCTATATCGTATTTGAGTTTCTTTGCACTTCCAGGAGCAAAGTACACCCAATGACAACACCACAGATACCACTCACAGAGGCTCCTAGTACTCGAGAAACTGCTAGACAGAACCCTCAACCCACCATGCGCACAACACTGTTCCAAAACCATTTAGTCGGCAAAGAAGAGCAAAATGAACAGAAGGCTGGAGAAACGTGTTGATAAAATTGGCACAGGGTTACTCTAACAACATTGCAATAAAGGACACCAACCTGAACTGTGATCCTGGCGTAGAAAAGACCAATTTTGGGGAAAATACAGGGTAATCGTAGACACACTCGACACCCACCTATACTCATACAAAACAACAAAAGTTAGTCCAAGATTGAACTCACTTTACTTTCATGCTAACTCACTCAAACCTTATTCTCTTTCCATGTCACATTTGCTGATATGAAACTGGAGATGGAAGTTAAGATGTTGCTATTATACCCACACTTTAGAACCAATCCCACACTTTATTTCCATTTCAGATATGTACTAAGTGGCACAACCAGGTGGTTGTAGAAAAGGCGCTGGTTGAGTCTCTGTATTCGTGGCACACTGCACCTTGGTTGAGCTTTCGAAGTTTCGATACCTATGCATGTTGCACTTTGTCTCGAAGTTGATACTTGGGCAGAAAATACGTATTCAATTAGGTGTTTATACTTGACATGCTGCTATAACACAGGTACCTTAGAAGCAAAATGTACATGTGATCTCTTTTCCACTTCTTTGCACTGTGTGAAAGCAAATGCATAATGTTTTTTTTTTTTTTTTTTTTGGTTGTACAAAAGTGACTGGTTGAGCCTTCGTACCCTGGGCACTCCGCACCTTGGTTTGTTGAGTTTTCGCACCTTTCGCACATTGCACTTTGGCTTGGATTTGATATATTGTCAGAATACAGGTATTTGATAAGGTGATTAAACTTGACATGCTGCTTTAACACCAGTACTTTAGAGCTAATTTTTCACATGATCTTTTTTTCCATAACCATATCTCAGTTTTAAGCTATTTATTAGATTGGATATTGTCATGTCTTTTTGTTTTATTATTGTGATGATTTTAATTACTCATACAATAAAGCATTATTTATTCATTCTAACTCACACAAACCATTTAAAACATCAGTCTGAACAGACTCTCTGCTTCCCAGAACCAACCAACCCTCAACAAACAGGTGCTGGCTCTCCCTCCTGGATGGATGGCTGTTGCATTCTTTATTTATTTAATTCCTGTTTTCTATGTCTATCCTTGTTCTCTTGTTGCTGGAGCCTGGAATGTATGATGCGTGCCTGCATCTTACATGCTGGGTTCCAGATTCTTTGTTCAACGTTTTTTTATTGAAGATTTACCTTCTAATAGACGTGCTGTGCTTCTTATATTCAACTTGAAATAAATACTATTATTTATTAATATATTGAACATCCATCATTTTAATATGTTTTTTTTAATTAATAAATAATTTTGCTAGGGAAGGTTTCCCAGAAACATCATATTTTTAAAGATCTAGGATTATTTGTCAAGTGTTTTCAAGACGATATACTTGTTTTTTCTAAGAATAATTCTGAACACCTTTCTCACCTCAAAGAAGTTTGTTCCAGATTAGAACAATATGGTTTAACGATTAAGGCTACCAAATGTAAATTTTTCTGTAAATCTGTCGAGTATTTAGGACATACTCTTTCTGGAGAAGGGGTAGTACCAAAGAAAAATCTGGTGGATGCTATTATAAAAGCGCCAGCTCCTGATAACAAGAAAAAGTTACTCTCATTTGCAGGGTTATCTGAGTATTATAGCAAATGTATTCAAAATTTTGCTAACAAAATGGAACCACTTAGAGAGTTAACCAGGAATTCTACTAAATTCATTTGGACGGACAAACAAGATCTTGCTTTTAAGCAAATTAAGAATGAGATTGTCAATGCTCCTACTCTAAAATCTTTCTGCATTGATAAGAAATGTATTATTACTGTGGATGCTAGTCTGTATGGAATTGGTGGAGTCCTGAGTCAGTGTTCGGGTAAAGATGAGTGGTGTGTGGCGTTTGCTTCCAGGACTTTGTCTTCCACAGAAAGAAGATACTCAGTAATTGAAAAAGAGCTGCTAGCTTGTATTTGGGCTGTGGAACATTTTAGAAATTATGTGTGGGGAAATAGGTTCATTTTGAGGACGGACCACAAACCATTGGTGGGTATTTTATCTCCTGGTGGTGGATGGAACTCTACTGCGCGGATAGCCCGGTTGTCTTCACGTCTTCAAGAATATGATTTTGAAATTGTTTATGTGCCTGGGAAGTGTAATGTCACGGCGGATTTTCTCTCGAGATTACTTTGTAATGATGGTAGTGTTTCAACTATTGAACTAGATGTGGATGTTGTTGCTTCCATTGGTGATTGTGTTTCTCAAGAGTTCTTAACTTTAAATGAAGAAGAGTGGTTTGAAGAGTTGAGTAAAGATGTTGTGTGCCAGCAGATTTTTGACTATGTAAGGGAAGGATGGCCGAGTAGTAAATGTGTCTCTGCAGATTTGGCTCCTTTTTGTCAAGTTGCTTCTGAAGTTGAAGAGTTTGGTGGTCTTTTGTTTAAAGCTAGTAAGGTAATTCCTCCTTGTTCTTTACTGGAGAAAATGTTGTTATTGTCTCACCAAGGTCATATAGGCATGTTCTCTATGAAACGACTAGTTAGAGAAAACTTTTGGTGGCCTGGCATTGATAAAATGGTTGACAGAATGGTGAGGGACTGTTCACACTGTATTAGTAGTGATAAGATGCTTCATTTATCATCTGCTCCTCTTAAGCCTGTGTGTTGGCCTAATTTTCCTTGGCAGAAAGTAGCATTTGATATCTCTGGCCCTTTCAAACATTTGCCGTTAAATGCTCGTTATGCTTTGGTTTTGGTTGATTACCACTCGAAATGGCCTGAGGTAAAGTTTGTTGGTAATGCCTCATCTCAAGTAATTATTGTTTTCTTGAAGGAGATTTTTGCTAGGGAAGGTTTCCCAGAACATTTATCACTGATAACGGTACGCAGCTTGTTTCTTCTGATATTGAGAAATTTCTTAAGAGTTGTAGTATTAAACATC
The DNA here is from genome assembly GCF_964261635.1 of Lissotriton helveticus. Classification (NCBI taxonomy): domain Eukaryota; kingdom Metazoa; phylum Chordata; class Amphibia; order Caudata; family Salamandridae; genus Lissotriton; species Lissotriton helveticus. The sequence continues at coordinate 82,098,222 of NC_136064.1, forward strand.
ATACTACGTCCTTATATGAGCCTAGGGAAAATGGTCAGGTTGAACGTTTCAACCGAGTTCTTAAGGATTGTATTAACAGTGTGAATTCTTCTGATGGTGATTGGTTGGAAGTTGTTAGGAAAAGGTTGTGGACATATCGCATCACACCTCATTCTGTCACTGGTGTAAATCCTCTTAGACTTCTTAAGGGGAGAGAGCCATCCTCTGTTATTTGTCCCTGGTGGATTAAAATGTTAAACAAAAATAGTTCTGTTGTTGATCTTGATTGTATTGCCAAACGTGTTAAGGATAAGCAACATAAAATGAAAATCTTTTTTGATTCAAAGATGAATGTCAAAGTTAATGATTTTGTGGTAGGAGAATGGGTGAGAATTAAAAAACCTGGTTTTCTTGCCAAAGGGGTTTCAAAATTTTTTCCTCCTATTAAGGTGGTTAAAGTTTTTAAAAATGGTGTAGTCACTCAAGATGGAAGAGTTTGGAATGCTCGTAGAGTGGCTGAGTGTCCTGATACTTACACGTCATTTAATTCTCAGATCACTTATCCTGATAGTAACCTCGGAAGTTTGGTACACAATTACAAAAAATGTCCTCAGAACTTGGTACAAAGTGATTTATTGATTGCTGCTAAAGTTAAAGATAGTGTCAGACCTAAAAGAATACCCAGTAGATATTTAAGTTAATATCTTTTTGTTCAGGGATAAGATGTGTTGCATTCTTTATTTATTTAATTCCTGTTTTATATGTCTATCCTTGTTCTCTTGTTGCTGGAGCCTGGAATGTATGATGCGTGCCTGCATCTTACATGCTGGGTTCCAGATTCTTTGTTCAACGTTTTTTTATTGAAGATTTACCTTGTAATAGACGTGCTGTGCTTCTTATATTCAACTTGAAATAAATACTATTATTTATTAATATATTGAACATCCATCATTTTAATAATGGCCCACCAAGATCTGCACAGAAGGGTGCAGTGCAATGAAATGCTGCTCAGAGGAACAAACGCTGGGCAAGGCGCTTTCATTGACGCGTTGATACTTTGCACCAGACCCTCACTGGTGTAACGGATAGTGAGGGGGCCTCCCTGCATGGTACGCAGAGGGGCCCCCTCTTGGCTCAATCAGGGGCTCTCCGGCGGGCTCAATCAGGAACTCTCCGGCCAGAGTGTAGTGCCGAGGGGGCCTCTTGGAGCTTGGGGTCCCCCTGCACTGCGGGGGCTGCAGGGGCCTGTGTTACGCCCCTGCAGACCCTGCCTTCAAATTTGTCATCACGCCTTCTTAGGGTGTTCCTCCGGCTGTTACCTCCCAATAACCTTTCACCTCCAAACACCCTGCCCCTGCCCGTCACTCTCCTGCTCATGTGCAGTGAACACTAACTTTGAGAGCTTGACTCATTGCAATGGAACCAAAAGCAAATGCATATGATGGTATTGAATGGTTGAATTAAAGTTTCCCTGAATTTTAATGCTCTGCTCTTGCCCGGTCCATCAAACCTTTATGAGAGCAGAGTTCCCGTAATTTGCATACTTCTGGTCTAACATGCTTGCTGGGTGCAGTGCCCTCGTCTCATGTGGCCATGAACACATATGTCTGCTTATGTCCTCATCTTTTCACATATGATTTCTAGTCGAGTTCTACAAACTCAGAAGGTGCTCACCACGAGTAGACTGCGGTAAGATTCACATAGGACAGTATTATTGGATCCGCGTAATGTGAGCCAGGGCAGTAGCTTGACCTTCTAGGACAGCATAATGGCAGCAGGAAGAGACAGCAATGAATAGGAAACCCCTTGGTCTAGGATGTTCAACATAGGTCCAGCAGGGCCAGACCCATGATAGGTTGTCAGGAATATGACCTGAGATCAATTTACATAAAATGATTCTAAATGGAAAGGATTTATAGAGTCAGCTTACATCCTTGAAATCTGGCATTTGTCTGGCACTCATGGATCTACGATGTAGTGCTCGCCCTCCTGAAATGTCCACTCAGCCTTTCATCCTTCTAAGGTTGATAAGATGTGTACAATCTGTTATTTCAGCATCAAGAAATCAGCTCGGGTGGACATCGCTTTACAAATATGTCTACTATAGATAGGAAAAAAAGAAGATGAGCGAGGCCAAATCCACTCTCCAACCGCCAGTTTAAGGTCGTTGTGTGTTGTTTCATAGAAAAACGATTTCATGGAATACAATTACTGAAAACCATTTAATCTAAACTGTTTAATAAAAATTTTCAGAATGAATGGCATTTACCGTTTTGTAGAAACCAATTCATAGAAAGTCTTTTTGGTCGAAATTGGCTTTTGAAAGCTTATTTATTATGTGTAAATGCAATGGTTCCAGGTCTTACTTTCAGAAACATTTTTGTCGGAGATATTTATTTTAGTGCTTTACTTCAGGGGACATTATTTCATATTCATATTGTCTACATTGTCAGACTATTCCTTTGGATGCTTTCAATTCTCTGACCCACCACCACTCATGAACAACATCCATCACTGACCCCTCACAACCCCTAAACACCATGACTCCCTGTCCCCTTAACCCCTTCAATGAGGCGCGAATTTTGCCCCGGTGCGGGGATTGAATTAGGAGGCGTAACCTCTTGCGTGCTCAGGACGGCCCCCGGCCGTCCAACGTCACGCTGGGCATGTGCGCAGGACAGCCAGGGGCCGTCCAAACTCCTCCCACTAATTAATTCTCCAACGCAGGCGCAGAATTCACGCTGCACTGGGGAATCGGTGGTGTTCGGACGGCCCCCGGCCATCCTGAGCACACGCCCAGCGAGAAGTAGGACGGCCCCCGCCGTCGTGAGCACGCAAGTGGTTAAGCCCCTCGACACATCTAAATTACACTCATCCTGAAGCATAAAAGCCCTTTCTACCCCAAAAATCCAACAGCCCTGAACCCTAAAATCACTCACTGTCCCGAACCCCACCCATTCCTGAAACCTAGAACCTCTTTCTATGCCTAAATCCATCCCATAACCCTTAAAACACTTTAGTACACCCAAACCTTACCCTTCCTTGAACTCTAAAAAACCCTCTCTGCCCTTAAGCACCAACCATCCATGACCCCAAGAACTCATCACCTTAAACTACTCATCCCTGAACCCTAAAAACTCCTTTCTACATCTAAACTGCACCCATTCCTCTTAAAACTCCTCGCCACCCTAAACTCCACTCCATTCTGAACCCTAAAAACTCTTCACCACCCCAGCTGCCACCCGTAATTGAACCTTGAAAACCCTCACCAGCCCTAAACTCCGCCCATCCATGAACCCTAAAACCTCAACACCCTTACATTCCACCCATCCCTGGAATCTAAAAGCAACTCACACACCGAAACACCACTCATCCATGAACCCTAAAAAGCCCTCGCCACCCCTGCACTCCACCTATCTATGAACCCTAAAAACCCCATTCTATGCCCTAACGCCAGTTATTCCTGACCTCTAAGAACCCCCTCATCACCCTAAACCTGATCCATCCCCCTGAACCCAAAAACTCCCCAGTAGTGCTAGACTCCACCCAAGTTTAATGTCATTTTTGATTTTCTTAAAACTATCTTTCCTTTAAAACGCAAAATGTTTCCTTTAATTTTCGATTTTTCTGTATTTCCTTAAAATTGTCTTACGTTTCCATGATTTATTTTCCTCCAATGTGGTTGCTATGTTTTTATTTGTCTATTAATTCACCTACATATTAATTCATCACTAATCCGTTATGGGCTTCCTGAATAGTGTGCGTCAACAAGCACTATATCAATACAAACCTTTTTCCTCCTCTATCCTTCTGCTATCCTTCGGAATCCAAATAACTGACTAACCTATCCACCACTAAATGTAATCGCATGTTTCACTATACTAATTCACAGGGCACAAGTCCTAAAAAAAGAAGTAGGGGGGACGCTGTCACCGGAAGTGACGTCACAACAGGAAGTGACGTCACAAAAGGTGATGAGAAGTCCCAGAGAGGCCAAAGAGTGAAGTCCAGCTGTTTGGGAGGGAGGACGTCATCCCTCTGGTAAAATAAGTGAGGGGACGCCGTCCACCCACGTGGTACCCCGACTTGAGCCCTGCTAATTCAACGCTAATCCTGTATGGGTCCCGGAATAGCGTGCTACTCGCCGAAAAAGCGCTTTGACGCCTCGTCAGAGGTAGTAAGTGCTATATAAATGCAATTGCAATACAATACGATACTACCGTCTAGGGTTTGGTAATGATGGTCTGTGTGGTGGGGGGTGGGGGCGAAGGGGGGCCGGGGGGGGGGGGGGTGGAACAGATGTGACACTGACTATACCCAGCAGCAAGACGATCAGTCCATGCCCTTTCTCCAGGGACCCCTCAGAACAGGGGTGTGGGGCAGCCGAGGAGAGGTTTCCTCCCCCGCATCCCCTTGGGACCCACGGTTTCCACTGTAAACGAGCCCTCCCCGCCCCCACCGCTGCAGACCCTGTTTGTTATGCCTCGGTACCTGTCAGCGCGCGCTCACCGCTGCACGGGTAACTCGTGTTTTAATAGGACGGAGCGGCGGCCGGGGCCAGCATCCGTCCGTCACGAGGCCTAATTGGGTACCAGGGGTCTGGGGGGATCCCTCGCGCGCGCTGTGATGAGCTGCACATGGTGGGGGCCGGGGGAGGTGACGACAGAAGGGAGGGGGCGAGTGCCGAGTGACAAGGGCTTTAGGGAAGCGGGGGCCTTGTAAAGAAATTAGTCACTGCCCGAGGCAGCGCTGGGACAGAAAAAAAAAAACACATCTCAGGTTTATTTATGTAAAACGGGTCAAAACTCCGCTCCTGAACCCACCTTCCAGGAGGGGGGTGGAGGAGAAATGAGGCTGAGCACAAGATTGCAGAAAAATGCGCTAATTTAACATTTCCTGCACACGGGTTAAGGTAGGACAGGAAATTCGATGTTATGGGAAGGAGAGCTGGGCCACAGTGCTTCAAACTCGGTGGGCGCTATGACGCGTGACCCAGACAGAGGGCGAGGTAACGAACTGGGTGCTGCGTTATCGTTACCGCGTGGTATTCCGCATCTAAGCTAAGTTTTGTGCCTCATTTATGAAAAGTGATGCATTGGTGCGTGAAAACAGCGATGCGTCACTTTTCATTGGGCCCTCCTTGCGATACCAGTGATGCCTCATATTTACAGTATGACGCATCATGTCGCAAGGCGTTACAGATACGTCAGTATTTCTGACGTATCTGTAGGTGCAAAAATGACACATTGCTGCGGTGTGTCACAAAAGTGACGCAACTCTAGCAATGTGTCCTTTCACATGGGGCAAGCCCCATGTGAAAGGGCCTGTGTCAGTCTAACGCCTGCTGTGAGGCAGGCGTAAGATATTGACGGATTTGCATCCTAGAAGTGATGCAGTGAAATCTCATAGATTTCATCGCGTCACTTCTACGAGGCTTACTTGCGTTAAAACGCCCCCCCTTGCATACATTATACCAGGTGCAGGTATAATGTAGCGCTGGGGTTTACAAAGTGACGCATCTGCATAGATGCGTCACTTTTTAAATAGGACGCAACAGGGGGCATGTTTTACGCCGTCGTTGCGTCACAAAAAGGGACGCAACGGCAGCGCAAAACTGATGCAAGGCCTCAAAAATAAGGTCCTTTGGGCCTCATTTATGAAAAGTGACGCATCGCTGCGTGAAAGCAGCGATGTGTCACTTCTCAGGGAACCCTCTTGGTGACATGATGTATGCGTCATATTTACTATATGACCTGTCGCAAGGAGTTACAGATAATTCAGTATTTCTGACATATCTGTAGGCACAAAAGTGACGCATTGCTGGAGTGTGTTACAAAAGTGACCCAACTCCATTAATGTGTCCTTTCACATGGGGCAAGCCCCATGTGTAAGGGCCTGCGTCAGTCTTATGCCTGCTGTGAGCCAGGCGTAAAATATTGACGCATTTGCGTCCTAGAAATGGCGCAGTGAAATCTCTTAGATTTCACAGCGTCACTTCTACGAGGCTTACTTGCGTCAGAACGCCCCCCCTGCATACATTATACCTGGCGCAGGTATAATGTGGCGCAGTGGTTTACAAAGCGACGCATCTACCTAGATGCGTCACTTTGTAAATATGACGCAACTTGGCACAATTTTTACGCCGCTGGTGCGTCACAAAAAGTGACGCACCGGCGGTGCAAAAGTGACGCAAGGACTCATAAATTAGCCCCATTGTATGTGACAGGGATACCTTGAAAATCTGGCATGGATCGGCCGTCCTGGTCTCAAGTTAGACACACATGAAATAGATACTTAAACAGTGTAATGCAAGTAGGAGGGAGCGAAGGTGCCTTCCAAGGCACCAAAGCTTAGAGGGAGAGTCCAATTTGCCTTTAGCTGGCCCCTCAGGGCAGCAGAGGGTTTTGCAGGCACTGGAAAAGGGAAAGTAACCATTCTGCCTCAAGTCCTAGAACCTCAGGGGAAAATGCAACTCTTCCCAAAATAGTCCAGACTCCAGATGATTTATTTTCTATTCTAACTTTAGTCCTCAAATACTTTTGAGAAAGTAAAAAAAAAAAATCCTCAAGTATTTTGAACAAGGCTCGAAAAACTGGAATTTTGAGTTGATGGGAACTGCTGCCCAAAGGTAACCCTGGCCGCTGTATGCGTAGTGGAGATCTGCGTAGCTCCACATAGTAAAAAAAAATCCTTCGTGGAAATCTTATAGATTTCACTGCGCCACTTCGGGGACCCTTTCTTGCGTCGGATCGCCCCCCCTGCATGCATTATACCTGGCGCAGGTATAATGTGGCGCAGGGGTTTACAAAGTGACACATCTACATGGATACGTCAGTTTGTAAATATGGTGCAACAAGGCTAATTTTTTACACCGCTGGTGCGTCACCGGCGGCGCAAAAGTGACGCAAGGGCTCATAAATAAGCCCCTGGGGGTTACTATAGCCCCATCGGTCATGGACTTATTTATTTATGCATGTTTATATAGCGCAAACTTTACCCGGAGGTTCCAAATTGCTTTACAAGAGAGCCAAGTAAAGTACATAAGGAATGAGAGTAGCATGGAAGTTGGTAAAACTACTTTAGGTACTCGTTGTGAAAGTTCCATATTAACAACTTACAGATACATTCAAGATTATAAAATACGAAAAGGTTGCAGGATTAGTTTAATACAAGTACAGAATCCATATTTACAAAACTGAGCTCTCATGAGTGACTTGTGGCAATCAGGGTCATACCCTGGGATGAGGTGAATTATTCATAGAAGTGTATTTGGAAGAGAAGAGTTTTAAGATCTGTTTTTAAAATCCGAAAAGAGATGGTGGTCCGAAGGATTGGATGGGACGACTTCCCTGAAACACTTCTCAAATAAAATTATTCTGTAAATTAAAACCTTGACACTCTGGATTTAGGAAGCGCTTTATAACCTATTTTGCGTGGTCCATTTTTCGCGGCACTATTTCAAGTAGAAGGATTCAAGAAGATGACTCCTCTGCATTGTTGTTGGCGACAAGGCGGCCGCCATGTTTTCTAGTGTTCTATCAGTTAGTTGAGCCCTGTATTAATCCTCAGAGGCACGTGCTATGTACACATCATATCTGTGGTGATGCTTGTCTCAGCTATTGGCTACGATTCTTCCGAGTAGCGGAAGACCGGCGAGTTGGCCTAACGGCTAGGGTGGTCGACCTCGAATCTGGGGAACTGGGTTCCAGTCTCGACAATGACGCTGAACATCCTGTGATTATGGGCAAATCACTTAATCTCCCTGTCCCTAAATGAAAATGATCGTGTCCTCATGTAACGCAACTGATGCTATGTAAAGCGCTCTGATACCCGATACCAGGTCAAGTTCGTGCTATATAAAAAAAATTAACCAATTACAGTGCAGTGTTGTGTGGCAGTAGAACTTTCTGATTGATTCTAGATACGAACTACATTATCTTCTTACACAAGATTATCCTCTCATTTGAAGCTTGTGTTTTTTGGTACAAGTTACGGAACCTTACGTGACAGGGGATAAGGAACACACAGCCTATGTAGTGTACTTAATTTCTGACAAATCCTGATTTCTATTCTGTACATCGTCTCCAGGCTTTTCACCAGAGCTTTTTATCACATCATTGAAGAAAAATTGTCAAGGTTACTAAACAAGCACTTGCATCAGCTTGAAATCCCCTTTCTTCTCACTGGTATCAGGTACATTAGCCAAGTGTGAAGTTGTACTTGAACTTACACAGAAGATGAAGAGAGATGAAACATAAGTGCTCTTTATTGAAAAAGGAGAAACTCCAACGCAGCTAACTGAAAAGCAGCATCCGGCGTAGTCTTCAAGGCTTCCAGTACATCTGCCTCATTCCAGTAAAAATAATTCCATGGCAACAATGGAATACTAACATGTCAAACATAAACAGGTCTCCTGTAAAGGAGAACAATATATATACCATGTATTAACCATTAACAATAACATTGCCACACACCTTTCCCCCTTTAAATACAATAAGAAACAACAATAAAAGCACTTCACAAAGATTTCTGAACAACCACCATGTTGAAGTTCCATATGCATCCATCATTTAACGTTACTGCATTGCGATACACTTTAGTCACGTTGTTGACTTTGCTTTCCTTGGACCCTGAACCTTTACCTCATCCCCCACCTTGATTATCACCCCCTTCACTGCTTTACATTGGTCATACCTCCGTTTTTTTTTCTTGACTTGCATTATCTCTTTGCGTTCCTTTATTTAACAAACTCTCCCAATTAAATTCCTCCTGACTCTACCCACACACTTTTTGAACAGCTCAAAAGGACTTATACCAGTTGTTGTATAAGGTGTGAATCTGTACTCTTCCACTCTACACTGTACCATCTGTATCCAACTCACCCCTTTGAATTTTGCCATCTGGATTGACTCTTTAAGTGTTCTGTTAAACCTTTCTACCATTTCATTCTATTCTGGATGGTACAATGCACAACTGTCAAGAACAATGCCTCTTTCTTTTTAGAATCTTTCCATTTCTCTGTAATACAATTGAACCTCATTATCTTTAAATATCTATTTTGGGACAACCTTCTCTTGCAAATATCTCTGACATTATTTTATCACTGAGAAAGTGGTAGGATCATTTACCACCTTCCCCTCTGGCCATCTGGACATGTCCATAAGCACCAGCAGGGACTTAGAGGAATTTGAACAATTCAGTGGTCCCACAATGTCTAATGCTACCTCATCCCACACTTCTTCAGGAATCTCTCATCATACCATCGGGGGAGTTCTTATTTTTTTATATTTGTCACTTATTTTACATAATGATCCTCTCAACCTGAATTTCTATTGCTGGCCACCAATACTTTGCTCTTAACCTCTCCTTGCTTTTATTAATTCCTTGATGTCCTTCATGGGCAAGACTTATTAGGGGATCACCAAGTGTGAAGTTTTACTTGAACGTACGCAGGAGACAGAGAGAGATGCAAACATAAGTGCTCTTTGTTGAAAAAGTAGAATCTCCAACACAGCTGACTGGAAAGCAGCATCCAGCCGCGGTGTTCACACCAAGCGGGCTATCTTTCAGGGAACATGACTGGATTGTATTCAGAGTGGTACCTACCTGTGCGTATTTTACCCAGGAGTGGATGCTCTGGGTTGTTTTAGAATGGGTTGGTGAAACTTTAAGCACTGCAACAAGCTTCTAAGCACTGAGATGTAAAAAATGTTGACCAGTGCCTCCATACACTTTACAAACGGAGGACTCCCCAACATGTTAGAACACGACCCCCTAAAGTGGTCACAACAGGACCCATTTTTAGGAGACAACTAATGCAGAGCGCATGCACTGATGTTTTAGCACTCTGGGCCGGCTTCACAGGAGGTACCTCACTCCTTGACATCAGAGATGGGCTTCTCTTCGATAGGTACCCAGCCTCCCATCTGTATATAAGTCACTTCCTGCCATCTTGCAGTATAAGCCAGATCTCGAACAGTGGCCTGTAATGAATCTAGGTATCTTAGGAGGACAAGCAGACCCTAAAGGCTTAGGGGGCATATTATCAAGAAACGGCTTTAAAATTATTGCCGCAGTAGCGGCAGAAAACTGCCGCTAAAGCGGCGATAATGGGCTTGATAATAGGCTCTTGAGAATTCCAATAGAAGCCTATGTTCTGGTGTCAACACAGGCATCTATTGGAATTCTCCAGGGCATATTATCAAGCCCATTATCGCCGCTTTAGCGTCAGTTTTCTGCCTCTAAAGCGGCGATAATTTTAACGCCGTGCTTGATAATATGCCCCTTAGTTTGGAGGCCAAATGTCTACAGAACGTGTGGGTCTTTCGGGCTGGTTTCGTTCAACGGTTCATACGGTGTGCTGGAGTCCGGCACCTTCTTGTCTGTAGGGGCTACAAGACATATAAAAGTGGGCAGTAACTCGTTAGTCGCAGGTGTTTTTTTAATGGGTCCTTGTCCAGGCTTGCACTTTTAGACCTTATTGTTCATTTTTGTGGTGTGTAAAAGTACAGAAGAGTGATTGTGTGTGATGGGTGGTGTTTGGAGAGGCTGCATGGAGGAGTCAGTGGATAGCGGGGAGGGAGGGGTCAGCTGCTTCGTGATGAATGCATGCATGATTGAGAAGGGCGCTATATGTGGGTATAAAAGGCATCTATAAGAATCAGACATGTCTAATTGTGGCTCAGAGAGCAGTAGCGGCACCCCCCTCTCCTCCAGCGCCTTGAGACCCTCACGGGTATGTAGTGCGCTCTATAAATACTATGATTGATTGATTGATTGATTAGGTGCAAGTAAATTGAAGGGATGGGAATATCCATGCTAGCCGAAGGACTCATCGTATGGCTTGGATGTATGTCTACCGCCATGTTTCCAGTTATTTGTGAAAGGTCAGGAGTCTTCAGAGTTCGTCATCTGAAATGGGAGTGAATTCCAAAGTCTATCTTTGTTGACAGAGAATGTTCACCCTGCACTTATGACTTATTTTACTGCAGTATGTTGATTGAAGGTGTGTTTTTAAGTCGAGCCTACAACACAGCACAAGCGCTCTTTTGCAAGAGACCTATTGATGACTCAGTAAGAATTGACAGGGGCTTACAGCCCAACCATTGGTTGCCATTGGCTGGCTTAATTATCACTATGATTTCCTTGCTTCCTATTCGATGGCTGTCCTTGTCCACATTGTGTTTGCCCATTCCCTACAGTGTATCCTCTTTACCTGTGTTCTTCCAGTGCTCACTTTTAAAGAACTACTTTTTTCTTTTTGTTTAAGCACTCCATGAGACGGCATGTGTTTTCCAGATGTCTCCTTTGTCTGCTCTCCTTCCCAAAATGCCTGCCCCTGTAATCTGTGATGCTCTCTCAAATATGTGCGGCTCACTTTGGTGTACGTCTCCCCTGCTCCCATGCCCTGTGTTGCTCTCTCCCTTGTATGCTTCTCCCCTTGCCCATATGTTCCTTGCTATCTCTCTCTGGCATGAGTCTCTAACATGATCTCCTTGCGTTACATGTTGCTCTCTCCCTTGTTTTCTGCTTTCCCCCTCCTCCCCCTCTGTCACCGCCACACTCCTTTAATATCCAGAATATCCAGATTTTTTTCTATTTAAAATGTCACTTACACACTAACAAAATCTTTATTGTTTTATTTTCTGATCCAAGTGCAATCTGCCACCTTGGATCAGCAAATAAAAAATAATAGATAACACGAATGGCGCACGCATCAATTCTACGAAATGCTCACGCATATATCGCCACGCATGCAAGCGTCAGTGGAATGATAAGATGCCTACTGACGCTTGCGTCATCATATCTTTTTATATTTAAATTTTTACAACACCCTCACACTATACAGCATTTGCAAAACCTATTGGTAAAGCTAATAGGTTCCAAAGGGAAAGCATATTGGCTTTGTCAATGCTTGTTGGAGACAGACCTCTTACAAACTTCCCTCTGAAGAAAAGATAGTCCTGTTCCATAATGATCACGATGGTCATGAAGCACACTGCACTGCAGCCTTACCTCACTGCACTGCAGCCTTACCTCACTGCACTGTAGCCTGGCTCTTCCTGGCTCACCAGAGGCGTGCAAGTATATGCGCACTAGGTTTACACCACTGCACCCCCGCCTGGCTCATCCTGGCTCACCAGAGGTGTGCAAATTTATATGCACTAATTTTACATCATTGTTGTGCTGTAACCGGGCTCATCCTGGCTCACCAGAGGGGTGCATGTTTATATGCACTCATTTTACATCATTGTTGTGCTGTAGCCTGGCTCATCCTGGCTCATCTTGGCTCACCCCAGGTGTGCAAGTATATGTACACCAGTTTTACTTCACGCCTGGCTCACCTGGTTCATTCTGGCTCACCAGAGGGGTGCATGTTTATATGCACTCATTTTATATCACTGTTGTACTGTAGCCTGGCTCATCCTGTCTCACCAGAGGGGTGCATGTTTATATGCACTCCTTTTACATCATTGTTGTACTGTAGCCTGTCTCATCCTGGCTCACCAGAGGGGTGCATGTTTATATGCACTCATTTTACATCATTGTTGTGCTGTAGCCTGGCTCATCCTGGCTCACCAGAGGGGTGCATGTTTATATGCACTCATTTTACATCATTGATGTGCTGTAGCCTGGCTCACCAGAGGGGTGCATGTTTATATGCACCCCTTTTACATCATTGTTGTACTGTAGCCTGTCTCATCCTGGCTCACCAGAGGGGTGCATGTTTATATGCACTCATTTTACATCATTGTTGTGCTGTAGCCTGGCTCATCCTGGCTCATCTTGGCTCACCCCAGGTGTGCAAGTATATGTACACCAGTTTTACTTCACGCCTGGCTCACCTGGTTCATTCTGGCTCACCAGAGGGGTGCATGTTTATATGCACTCATTTTATATCACTGTTGTACTGTAGCCTGGCTCATCCTGTCTCACCAGAGGGGTGCATGTTTATATGCACTCCTTTTACATCATTGTTGCACTGTAGCCTGTCTCATCCTGGCTCACTAGAGGGGTGCATGTTTATATGCACTCATTTTTCATCACTGTTGTACTGTAGCCTGGTTCATCCTGGCTCACCAGAGGGGTGCATGTTTATATGCACTCATTTTTCATCACTGGTGTACTGTAGCCTGGTTCATCCTGGCTCACCAGAGGGGTGCATGTTTATATGCACTCATTTTACATCATTGTTGTGCTGTAGCCTGGCTCATCCTGGCTCACCAGAGGGGTGCATGTTTATATGCACTCATTTTACATCATTGTTGTGCTGTAGCCTGGCTCATCCTGGCTCACCAGAGGGGTGCATGTTTATATGCACTCATTTTACATCACTGTTGTACTGTAGCCTGGTTCATCCTGGATCACCAGAGGGGTGCATGTTTATATGCACTCATTTTACATCACTGTTGTGCTGTAGCCTGGCTCTTCCTGGCTCACCAGAGGGGTGCATGTTTATATGCACTCATTTTACATCATTGTTGTGCTGTAGCCTGGCTCATCCTGGCTCACCAGAGGGGTGCATGTTTATATGCACTCATTTTATATCATTGTTGTGCTGTAGCCTGGCTCATCCTGGCTCACCAGAGGGGTGCATGTTTATATGCACTCATTTTACACCACTGTTGTGCTGTAGCCTGGCTCATCCTGGCTCACCAGAGGGGTGCATGTTTATATGCACTCATTTTACATCATTGTTGTGCTGTAGCCTGGCTCATCCTGGCTCATCTTGGCTCACCCCAGGTGTGCAAGTATATGTACACCAGTTTTACTTCACGCCTGGCTCACCTGGTTCATTCTGGCTCACCAGAGGGGTGCATGTTTATATGCACTCATTTTATATCACTGTTGTACTGTAGCCTGGCTCATCCTGTCTCACCAGAGGGGTGCATGTTTATATGCACTCCTTTTACATCATTGTTGTACTGTAGCCTGTCTCATCCTGGCTCACCAGAGGGGTGCATGTTTATATGCACTCATTTTACATCATTGTTGTGCTGTAGCCTGGCTCATCCTGGCTCACCAGAGGGGTGCATGTTTATATGCACTCATTTTACATCATTGTTGTGCTGTAGCCTGGCTCATCCTGGCTCACCAGAGGGGTGCATGTTTATATGCACTCATTTTACATCATTGTTGTGCTGTAGCCTGGCTCATCCTGGCTCACCAGAGGGGTGCATGTTTATATGCACTCATTTTACATCATTGTTGTGCTGTAGCCTGGCTCATCCTGGCTCATCTTGGCTCACCCCAGGTGTGCAAGTATATGTACACCAGTTTTACTTCACGCCTGGCTCACCTGGTTCATTCTGGCTCACCAGAGGGGTGCATGTTTATATGCACTCATTTTATATCACTGTTGTACTGTAGCCTGGCTCATCCTGTCTCACCAGAGGGGTGCATGTTTATATGCACTCCTTTTACATCATTGTTGCACTGTAGCCTGTCTCATCCTGGCTCACCAGAGGGGTGCATGTTTATATGCACTCATTTTTCATCACTGTTGTACTGTAGCCTGGTTCATCCTGGCTCACCAGAGGGGTGCATGTTTATATGCACTCATTTTTCATCACTGTTGTACTGTAGCCTGGTTCATCCTGGCTCACCAGAGGGGTGCATGTTTATATGCACTCATTTTACATCATTGTTGTGCTGTAGCCTGGCTCATCCTGGCTCACCAGAGGGGTGCATGTTTATATGCACTCATTTTACATCATTGTTGTGCTGTAGCCTGGCTCATCCTGGCTCACCAGAGGGGTGCATGTTTATATGCACTCATTTTACATCACTGTTGTACTGTAGCCTGGTTCATCCTGGATCACCAGAGGGGTGCATGTTTATATGCACTCATTTTACATCACTGTTGTGCTGTAGCCTGGCTCTTCCTGGCTCACCAGAGGGGTGCATGTTTATATGCACTCATTTTACATCATTGTTGTGCTGTAGCCTGGCTCATCCTGGCTCACCAGAGGGGTGCATGTTTATATGCACTCATTTTACATCACTGTTGTACTGTAGCCTGGTTCATCCTGGCTCACCAGAGGGGTGCATGTTTATATGCACTCATTTTACATCACTGTTGTGCTGTAGCCTGGCTCATCCTGGCTCACCAGAGGGGTGCATGTTTATATGCACTCATTTTACATCACTGTTGTTCTGTAGTCTGGTTCATCCTGGCTCACCAGAGGGGTGCATGTTTATATGCACTCATTTTACATCACTGTTGTGATGTAGCCTGGCTCACCCTGGCTCACCAGAGGGGTGCATGTTTATATGCACTCATTTTACATCATTGTTGTGCTGTAGCCTGGCTCATCCTGGCTCACCAGAGGGGTGCATGTTTATATGCACTCATTTTATATCATTGTTGTGCTGTAGCCTGGCTCATCCTGGCTCACCAGAGGGGTGCATGTTTATATGCACTCATTTTACATCATTGTTGTGCTGTAGCCTGGCTCACCAGAGGGGTGCATGTTTATATGCACTCCTTTTACATCATTGTTGTGCTGTAGCCTGGCTCACCAGAGGGGTGCATGTTTATATGCACTCCTTTTACATCATTGTTGTGCTGTAGCCTGGCTCACCAGAGGGGTGCATGTTTATATGCACTCCTTTTACATCATTGTTGTACTGTAGCCTGTCTCATCCTGGCTCACCAGAGGGGTGCATGTTTATATGCACTCATTTTATATCATTGTTGTGCTGTAGCCTGGCTCATCCTGGCTCACCAGAGGGGTGCATGTTTATATGCACTCATTTTACATCATTGTTGTGCTGTAGCCTGGCTCATCCTGGCTCACCAGAGGGGTGCATGTTTATATGCACTCATTTTACATCATTGTTGTGCTGTAGCCTGGCTCATCCTGGCTCACCAGAGGGGTGCATGTTTATATGCACTCCTTTTACATCATTGTTGTGCTGTAGCCTGGCTCACCAGAGGGGTGCATGTTTATATGCACTCCTTTTACATCATTGTTGTACTGTAGCCTGTCTCATCCTGGCTCACCAGAGGGGTGCATGTTTATATGCACTCATTTTATATCATTGTTGTGCTGTAGCCTGGCTCATCCTGGCTCACCAGAGGGGTGCATGTTTATATGCACTCATTTTACATCATTGTTGTGCTGTAGCCTGGCTCATCCTGGCTCACCAGAGGGGTGCATGTTTATATGCACTCATTTTACATCATTGTTGTGCTGTAGCCTGGCTCATCCTGGCTCACCAGAGGGGTGCATGTTTATATGTACTCATTTTACATCATTGTTGTGCTGTAGCCTGGCTCATCCTGGCTCACCAGAGGGGTGCATGTTTATATGCACTCATTTTACATCATTGTTGTGCTGTAGCCTGGCTCATCCTGGCTCACCAGAGGGGTGCATGTTTATATGCACTCATTTTACATCATTGATGTGCTGTAGCCTGGCTCATCCTGGCTCACCAGAGGGGTGCATGTTTATATGCACTCATTTTACATCATTGTTGTGCTGTAGCCTGGTTCATCCTGGCTCACCAGAGGGGTGCATGTTTATATGCACTCCTTTTACATCACTGTTGTACTGTAGCCTGGCTCATCCTGGCTCACCAGAGGGGTGCATGTTTATATGCACTCCTTTTACATCACTGTTGTACTGTAGCCTGTCTCATCCTGGCTCACCAGAGGGGTGAATGTTTATATGCACTCATTTTACATCATTGTTGTGCTGTAGCCTGGCTCATCCTGGCTCACCAGAGGGGTGCATGTTTATATGCACTCATTTTACATCATTGTTGTGCTGTAGCCTGGCTCATCCTGGCTCACCAGAGGGGTGCATGTTTATATGCACTCATTTTACATCATTGTTGTGCTGTAGCCTGGCTCATCCTGGCTCACCAGAGGGGCGCATGTTTATATGCACTCATTTTACATCACTGTTGTACTGTAGCCTGGCTCATCCTGGCTCACCCGCGGTATAAAAGGTTATATGCACACATTTTACATCACTGTACTGTAGCCTGTCTCATCCTGGCTCACCAGAGGGGTGCATGTTTATATGCACTCATTTTACATCACTGTTGTACTGTAGCCTGGCTCATCCTGGCTCACCAGAGGGGTGCATGTTTATATGCACTCATTTTACATCATTGTTGTACTGTAGCCTGGCTCATCCTGGCTCACCAGCGGTATAAAAGGTTATATGCACACATTTTACATCACTATACTGTAGCCTGGCTCATCTTGGCTCACCCCAGGTGTGCAAGTATATGTAGACCAGTTTTACTTCACGCCTGGCTCACCTGGTTCATTCTGGCTCACCAGAGGGGTGCAAGTTTATATGCACTCATTTTACATCACTGTACTGTAGCCTGGCTCATCCTGGCTCACCAGAGGGGTGCATGTTTATATGCACTCATTTTATATCATTGTTGTGCTGTAGCCTGGCTCATCCTGGCTCACCAGAGGGGTGCATGTTTATATGCACTCATTTTACACCACTGTTGTGCTGTAGCCTGGCTCATCCCGGCTCACCAGAGGGGTGCATGTTTATATGCACTGATTTTATATAATTGTTGTGCTGTAGCCTGGCTCATCCTGGCTCACCAGAGGGGTGCATGTTTATATGCACTCATTTTACATCATTGTTGTGCTGTAGCCTGGCTCATCCTGGCTCACCAGAGGGGTGCATGTTTATATGCACTCATTTTACATCATTGCTGTGCTGTAGCCTGGCTCATCCTGGCTCACCAGAGGGGTGCATGTTTATATGCACTCATTTTACATCATTGTTGTGCTGTAGCCTGGCTCATCCTGGCTCACCAGAGGGGTGCAAGTTTATATGCACTCATTTTACATCATTGTTGTGCTGTAGCCTGGCTCACCAGAGGGGTGCATGTTTATATGCACTCCTTTTACATCATTGTTGTACTGTAGCCTGTCTCATCCTGGCTCACCAGAGGGGTGCATGTTTATATGCACTCCTTTTACATCATTGTTGTGCTGTAGCCTGGTTCATCCTGGCTCACCAGAGGGGTGCATGTTTATATGCACTCATTTTACATCATTGTTGTGCTGTAGCCTGGCTCATCCTGGCTCACCAGCGGTATAAAAGGTTATATGCACACATTTTACATCACTGTACTGTAGCCTGTCTCATCCTGGCTCACCAGAGGGGTGCATGTTTATATGCACTCATTTTACATCATTGTTGTGCTGTAGCCTGGCTCATCCTGGCTCACAGAGGGGTGCATGTTTATATGCACTCCTTTTACATCACTGTTGTACTGTAGCCTGGCTCATCCTGGCTCACCAGAGGGGTGCATGTTTATATGCACTCCTTTTACATCATTGTTGTACTGTAGCCTGGCTCATCCTGGCTCACCAGAGGGGTGCATGTTTATATGCACTCATTTTACATCATTGTTGTGCTGTAGCCTGGCTCATCCTGGCTCACCAGCGGTATAAAAGGTTATATGCACACATTTTACATCACTGTACTGTAGCCTGTCTCATCCTGGCTCACCAGAGGGGTGCATGTTTATATGCACTCATTTTACATCATTGTTGTGCTGTAGCCTGGCTCATCCTGGCTCACCAGAGGGGTGCATGTTTATATGCACTCCTTTTACATCACTGTTGTACTGTAGCCTGGTTCATCCTGGCTCACCAGAGGGGTGCGTGTTTATATGCACTCCTTTTACATCACTGTTGTACTGTAGCCTGGCTCATCCTGGCTCACCAGAGGGGTGCATGTTTATATGCACTCATTTACATCACTGTTGTACTGTAGCCTGGCTCATCCTGGCTCACCAGAGGGGTGCATGTTTATATGTACTCATTTTACATCATTGTTGTGCTGTAGCCTGGCTCATTCTGGCTCACCAGAGGGGTGCATGTTTATATGCACTCATTTTACATCACTGTTGTACTGTAGCCTGGCTCATCCTGGCTCACCAGCGGTATAAAAGGTTATATGCACACATTTTACATCACTGTTGTACTGTAGCCTGGCTCATCCTGGCTCACCAGAGGGGTGCATGTTTATATGCACTCATTTACATCACTGTTGTACTGTAGCCTGGCTCACCAGAGGGGTGCATGTTTATATGCACTCATTTTACATCACTGTTGTACTGTAGCCTGGCTCATCCTGGCTCACCAGAGGGGTGCATGTTTATATGCACTCATTTTTCATCACTGTTGTACTGTAGCCTGGCTCATCCTGGCTCACCAGAGGGGTGCATGTTTATATGCACTCATTTTACATCATTGTTGTACTGTAGCCTGGCTCATCCTGGCTCACCAGAGGGGTGCATGTTTATATGCACTCATTTTTCATCACTGTTGTACTGTAGCCTGGCTCATCCTGGCTCACCAGAGGGGTGCATGTTTATATGTACTCATTTTACATCATTGTTGTGCTGTAGCCTGGCTCATCCTGGCTCACCAGAGGGGTGCATGTTTATATGCACTCATTTTACATCATTGTTGTGCTGTAGCCTGGCTCATCCTGGCTCACCAGAGGGGTGCATGTTTATATGCACTCATTTTACATCATTGTTGTGCTGTAGCCTGGCTCATCCTGGCTCACCAGAGGGGTGCATGTTTATATGCACTCATTTTACATCACTGTTGTACTGTAGCCTGGCTCATCCTGGCTCACCAGAGGGGTGCATGTTTATATGCACTCATTTTACATCATTGTTGTACTGTAGCCTGGCTCATCCTGGCTCACCAGCGGTATAAAAGGTTATATGCACACATTTTACATCACTGTACTGTAGCCTGGCTCATCCTGGCTCATCTTGGCTCATCTTGGCTCACCCCAGGTGTGCAAGTATGTGTACACCAGTTTTACTTCACGCCTGGCTCACCTGGTTCATTCTGGATCACCAGAGGTGTGCAAGATTATGTGCGCTACTTTTACTTTTACATCACTGCATTGCATCCTGCCAGAGGTGTGCAAGTCTATGTGCACTACTACTTTTACATCACTGCATTGCATTCTGCCTCATCTGCCTCACCAGAGGTGTGAATGTCTATGTTCACTAGTTTTGCATCTCTGCACTGCAACCTTGCTTACCAGCCTCCTCCTGGCTCACCCGAGGCGTGCAAGTTTATATGCACTAATTTTAAATCACTGTACTGTAGCCTGGTTCATCCTGGCTCACCAGAGGGGTGCAAGTTTATATGCACTCATTTTACATCACTGTTGTACTGTAGCCTGGCTCATCCTGGCTCACCAGAGGGGTGCATGTTTATATGCACTCATATTACATCATTGTTGTACTGTAGCCTGTCTCATCCTGGCTCACCAGAGGGGTGCATGTTTATATGCACTCATTTTACATCATTGTTGTGCTGTAGCCTGGCTCATCCTGGCTCACCAGAGGGGTGCATGTTTATATGTACTCATTTTACATCACTGTTGTACTGTAGCCTGGCTCATCCTGGCTCACCAGAGGGGTGCATGTTTATATGTACTCATTTTACATCATTGTTGTACTGTAGCCTGTCTCATCCTGGCTCACCAGGTGGGTGCATGTTTATATGCACACATTTTACATCACTGTACTGTAGCCTGGCTCATCCTGGCTCATCGTGGCTCACCTCAGGTGTGCAAGTATATGTACACCAGTTTTACTTCACCGCACTGCAGCCTGGCTCACCTGGTTCATCCTGGATCACCAGAGGTGTGCAAGATTATGTGCGCTACTTTTACATCACTGCATTGCATCCTGCCTCATCTGCCTCACCAGAGGTGTGAATCTCTATGTGCACTACTTTTACATCACTACATTGCATCCTGCCTCATCTGCCTCACCAGAGGTGTGAATGTCTCTGTGCACTACTTTTACATCAATGCATTGCATCCTGCCTCATATGCCTCACCAGAGGTGTGCAGGTCTATGTGTACTACTTTTACATCACTGCATTGCATCCTGCCTCATCTGCCTCACCAGAGGTGTCAAGTCAAGTCAAGTCAGAATTTATATAGCGCACTACCTACCCAGAGGGTCTCAAGGCGCTTGGGGAAGGGGGGGGGGGTTATTTATCGAAAATCCAGGTTTTAAGCTGTTTTCTGAAGGCTAGGTGGTTTTGAGTGAGGCGGAGGTGGATGGGAAGGGAATTTCAGGTTTTGGCCGCTAAGAAGTAGAAGGATTTTCCCCCCATGGTGGCTTTGTGGATGCGCGGGACGGCGGTGAGGGCTTGGTTGGACGACCGCAGTTGGCGGGTGGGGGTGTAAAAGGAAAGGCGCGTGTTGAGGCAATCTGGTCCAAGTTCGTAGAGGGCTTTGTGTGCGTGGGTGAGGAGACGGAACGTTATTCTTTTGTTGATGGGGAGCCAGTGCAGGTCTTTCAGGTGACCGGAGATGTGGTCTTTGCGAGGGATGTCTAGTATGAGTCTGGCTGAAGCATTTTGGATGCGTTGGAGTTTTTTCTGCAGTTTTGCGGTGGTACCGGCGTAAAGGGTGTTTCCATAGTCTAGACGGCTAGTAATCAGTGCGTGGGTGACCGTTTTTCTTCTTTCAGTGGGGATCCAGCGAAATGTTTTTTTGAGCATGCGTAGGATGTTGAAGCAAGATGATGAGACGGCATTGACTTGTCTGGTCATCGAGAGTGAGGAGTCCAGGATGATGCCCAGGTTCCGTGCGTGGTCAGTCGGTTTGGGGACTTTTCCTAGGGCCGTTGGCCACCAATAATCGTCCCAGGCGGGAGGGGATGCACCTAAGATGAGGACTTCCGTTTTGTCCGAGTTCAGTTTCAGACGGCTGTGCTTCATCCATTCGGCTATTTCTTTCATCCCTTCATGTAAGTTGGTTTTGGCGGTGTTTGGGTCTTTGGTGAGTGAGAGGATCAGCTGAGTGTCATCAGCGTAGGAGATGATGTTGAGGTTGTGTTGACGTGCGATGGTCGCGAGGGGGCTCATGTACACGTTGAAGAGGGTGGGGCTAAGAGATGATCCTTGCGGGACGCCGCAGATGACTTCGGAGGCCTCTGACTTAAAAGGGGGGAGGTGGACTCTCTGAGTTCTTCCAGCGAGGAACGAGATGATCCAGTCCAGTGCTTTTTCTTGAATTCCGATGTTTCTGAGGCGTTGTATCAGGGTGCTGTGGCAGACTGTGTCGAAGGCAGCAGAGAGGTCAAGGAGGATGAGTGCGACTGTGTCTCCGTTGTCCAGTAGAGTTCGGATGTCGTCTGTTGCTGCGATGAGGGCGGTCTCGGTGCTGTGTTTGGCTCGGAAGCCCGACTGTGAGGGGTCGAGTGCTTTGTTGGTTTCGAGGAAGGCGGCGAGCTGATTGTTGATGGCTTTCTCGATGACTTTGGCAGGGAATGGGAGGAGCGAGATGGGGCGGTAGTTTTTGAGTTCGGTGGGGTCAGCTGTGGGTTTCTTCAGAAGGGCGCTGAGTTCGGCGTGTTTCCAGCTTTCTGGGAATGTGGCGGAGTTGAGGGAGCAGTTGATGACGTCTCGGAGATGGGGTGCGATAATGGAGTCTGCTTTGTTGAAGATGTGATGGGGGCATGGGTCTGTAGGGGATCCTGAGTGGATGGAGTTCATCAGGCGAATGGTGTCTTCTGTGGTGATTGCGTTCCAGTCAAAAAGGTTATTCGGAGGAGGTACAGGTTCGGAGGTGAGTGGGGTGGACTGGTTTACGGGTTGGTTGTCAAAGCTGTTATGAATGTCGGTGATTTTGTCATGGAAGAATGAGGCGAGGGAGTCGCAGAGGACTTGAGAGGGGGTGATGTCGTTAGAGCTGGCGGTGGGGTTGGTGAATTCTTTGATGATGTTGAAAAGTTCCTTGCTGTTGTGGGCGTTGTTGTCTAGTCGGTCTTTGAGTGCTGCTTTCTTGGCTGTCCGGATTAGTTGGTGGTGTTTGCGGGTGGCGTTTTTGAAGGCGGCTTGGGTGATAGTGTTTGGGTCTTTTTTCCAAGTTTTCTCAAGGGAACGACAGAGCTTCTTGAATTTCTTAAGGTCATCGTTGAACCAGGGGGCGTTCTTGCTTCCTTGTTTGATTTGATGTTTTTTCAAGGGTGCTAGTTTGTCAGCGGTTTGCGTTAGCCATTGTGTGAAGTTGATAGCGGCTTGGTTAGGGTTCGTTGAGTAGGCAGGGGGTTTTTGAAGAAGCGATGAGGAGATCTGGTCGATGGTGATTTTGTTCCAGTTTCTTCGCAAAGTTGGTTGAGGGTGGTGGTGGGTCGTGGTCTTGTTGTAAATGAAGTGGACGCAGCTGTGGTCAGTCCAGTGGAGGGGTGTGGTGTGAGTGAAGGCGATATGCTTGCTAGAAGTGAAGATAGGGTCGAGTGTGTGTCCTGCGTAATGTGTGGGGGTGTTGACAAGTTGTTTGAGTCCGAGATTGGCGAGATTATCCAGAAGGGTGGTAGTGTAATTGTCGTTGCTCTTTTCCAGATGGAAATTGAGGTCTCCCAGTAGAATGTATTCTTCCGAGGGGAGGGCGTGTGGGGTGATGAAGTCAGTGATGTCTTCGCTGAATTTTGTACGGGGTCCTGGTGGCCTGTAGAGGAGGGTGCCTCTAAGTGTGGACTTGGGGTCGGTGTGGATCTGGAAGTGAAGGTGTTCGGCGATGTCGAGGTTGTCATCAGAGCTGGTTGAGACACGGATGGTGTCCTTGTGGACGATGGCGATGCCTCCTCCTGTTTGGATGGTGCGGTCCTTACGGATGATCTTGTATCCATCCGGGATGGCTATGGTGATGTCTGGAGCTGAAGAGGCATTCATCCAAGTTTCTGTTAGGAAGGCGATGTCCGGGGAGGTGGTGTTGAGTATGTTCCAGAGATCGATGGCGTGTTTGTGGACCGAGCGGGTGTTAAGAAGGATGCAGTTAAGGTGGTTGGTGTTGGATCTCTGTTTGGTGTTTGAGGGTTTGGTGTGGGTCTTGATGCAGGTGAATTTGCAGGAGTGGCAGCTGAAGGGTCCATGGATGTGTCCTGGTGCTGCTTGGGCGCAGTTAGGGAGTCGGCCGGGGTTTAGTGATAGGAGGGTGGAGGCGTCGTAGGTAATGCGGGAGGGGTGGGGGATGCGGGGACCAGGGGGTCTGGCGCTGGGCACAGTCCAGGCGCGGACGGGCGTAGACGGGCTTACCTTTGGCGCACCTTCGGCGCGAATGGGGTGCGACCGCTGCGCGTGAACGCTGCGCGCAAAGGCATCTGACATAAGAGGATGGAGGAAGGGGAGGGGTGCGGGAGGGTCAGCTGGGAGGCGGGAGCGGGGGGGAGCTAAGGGCTGGGAGTGGACCAACAACAACAGCAAAATGGCCTCTTAAATGGAAAAACGAAACTGGGCACAGCCGAGGACCGGCAGTCTCAATGAAATCCTACTGAAAAGCAGTATCAGGCACAGAGCAGCGCAAACGTCAACAAAAGCGAGCAGCTTCTACAATTAAGATTTCCCAACAGGCTGGCTAAGTGAACTGATAAAATCAATGTAGCGCAGGCAGGGCACTGATAGCGCTTAGCGGTAACGATACCAGGCGCTGAGGGAGTGCGCTCGATCACGGGTCCAGCAGGGTAGCAGGCAGCACTGAGGTAGGCAAGCTGGCAGCAGGCGTGGGAGCGTGGGTGAGCGACCGCTTCGGGACAAGCCCAGGTGTGCAAGTCTATGTGCACTACTTTTACATCACTGCATTGCATCCTGCCTCATCTGCCTCACCAGAGGTGTGCAGGTCTATGTGCACTACTTTTACATCACTGCATTGCATCCTGCCTCATCTGCCTCACCAGAGGTGTGAATGTCTATGTGCACTTCTTTTACATCAATGCATTGCATCCTGCCTCATCTGCCTCACCAGAGGTGTGCAGGACTATGTGTACTACTTTTACATCACTGCATTGTATCCTGCCTCATCTGCCTCATCAGAGGTGTGCAAGTCTATGTGCACTACTTTTAAATCACTGCATTGCATCCTGCCTCATTTGCCTCACCAGAGGTGTGCAAGTCAATGTGCACTACTTTTACATCACTGCATTGCATCCTGCCTCATCTGCATCACCAGAGGTGTGCAAGATTATGCGCGCTACTTTTACATCACTGCATTGCATCCTGGCTCATCTGCATCACCAGAGGTGTACAAGTCTATATGCACTAGTTGTACTTCACTTCACTGAAGCCTGGCTCACCTGACCCATCCTGGATCACCAGAGGTGTGAACGTCTCTGTGACTTAGTTTTACGTCACTGCACTTCTGCCTGGCTCATGTAGCTCACCCGGGGTGTGAAAGTCTACTTTACATTAATTCACTGAAGCCTAGCTCACCTGCCTTAACCCAAGAGTGAAAGTGTCTGTGCACTAATTTACATCACTGCACTGCAGTGTGGCTCACCTGGCTTATCCTTGCTCACCAGAGGTGTGAACGTCTGTGTGCACTAGATTTACCTCCCTGCACTGCAGCCTGGCTCACCAGAGGTGTGAAAGTCTCTGTGCACTATTTTTACATCACTGCACTGCAGTCTGGCTCACCTGCCTCATCCTGGTTCACCAGAGGTGTGAATGTCTATGTTCACTAGTTTTAAATCACTGCACTGTAGCCTGGCTGATGTGGCTCATCCAGCTCACCAGAGGTGTGAAAGTCTATGGGCACGAGTTTTACCTCACATCACTGCATTCTGGCTCACCTGAGGTGTGAAAGTCTCTGTGCACTAGTTGCACCTCAGTGTACCGCACCCTGCCTCATCCTTGCACACCAGAGGTGTGAAAATCTATATGCACTAGTTTTACCTTACTGCACTGCTGCCCGACTCTCCTGGTTCATCCAGCTCACCAGAGGTCTCTGTGCACTAGTTTTATATCACTGCACTGTATTATGGCTCACCTGGCTCACTAGAGGTGTGTAAGTCAATGTGCACTAATTTTACATCACTGTACTGTAGCCTGGCTCACCCGAGGTGTGCAAGTATATGTACACCAGTTTTACTTCACTGCATTGCAGCCTGGCTCACCTGGATCACCAGAGGTGTGCAAGTCTGTGTGCACAACTTTTACATCACTGCATTGCCTCCGGTGAGCAGTTAAAATATTGAATATTAAATATCGACCTACACTAATACCGAGGTGACAATATCGAAGGGACAGAACATCGATGTTAAGAATATTGATGGACAGAATATCGACCCTAAGGTAAGTAATATCGATTTTTTTATATCGATGTAAGTAATATTGAAGTTAGTAATATCGATATCAAATATATCGATGTTACTAATATTGATATTTATATTATTGTTATGTATTTTATTATGTATTTAATATGTATGTGTTATATGTGTTTTGTTAAGTGTTCTACTTATTTTAAAATATATGTATACAATTTTTGTATGTTAATAATGTTTTTGTAAGTTATTTCTGTTTTTTAGTACGGTGGCGGGTTGTGGGTTTATAGGGGAATAGGGTGGGAAGTAATTTAATTGTAATTAATTAATAATTTATTTTGATTAATTGGTATTGATAAGTATGTTATTTTTAATTATTTATTAATTGATAATTATTTTTTATTAATTGGTAATTCATTTTTAATAATTGATAAATTGATAATTATGGTAAGTGTATTATTTTATTATTTGAGTGTGTTGTGCGTTTATAGGGGAATACTGTTTAAAGTAATTGAAATCTAATTCAGTAATTATAACATTTATTGTTGGGTATTGATAATTAATTTATTGGACATTAATTATTAATTGGTAATTATTTTAAATTATAATGTTTTGGTTATGAAAATTAATGTATTATTGTTTTATCACGAATTGGTAATTAAATATTATTACATATTATTTATTGATTCCATTTTGTGTATGGCAGCCATTTTGTGGTTGCCCTCACATAGGCCGATGATTGTGGCTGAACTAGTCTT
This sequence comes from Lissotriton helveticus, assembly GCF_964261635.1. Lineage (NCBI taxonomy): Eukaryota > Metazoa > Chordata > Amphibia > Caudata > Salamandridae > Lissotriton > Lissotriton helveticus. The sequence goes on from NC_136064.1 coordinate 82,125,035, forward strand.
TTAAGGACATGTACACCTTAGCTCGAGTTCATGCTGACTCCTGTTTGACCTGAGTGAACTGACCCTGTTGCCTGAAGCTGACCTTGTTAAACCAGTTCCTGCCCTTTAGCTGATCAAGATTAAGGATCAGAGCACAGGACATCATAAAGTTTTACTGCACACAAACATGCCTTATCCTACTTCTATCTGTTTCTGTTTCTTCTTTTATGGTCTATTTACGATATGAGTTGTGGTCCTTTTTATTATGGGTTTGTCCGGCTTGTCTAAAGAAGATTTTTGGTTTTGTTCAATGATTGATTATGGGCCGGACAACTGTAAAATGGGTTTGTCATTTGGCAGACCTTGCATGTCCATGTTAGGCATTTTTTTTGCATGCTTGCAAAAGAAAGGACTGCCCCTTACTTTTATGCTGAGTTTTGTAACCCTGAGCATATATAAGGCCTCTGTTTTCTGTACTCCTAAGACTACCTCATTCAGTTGCTACGGCTTCTGTGTGACGTGGCCTCACTTATTAAATTTAATAAAGATGTCTTTTCATATTTTCAGCTTGTGTGCCAAGTTCTTTTTTCTATTAGTAAGTATTCCCAGAGAATGAAGACTACACGTCTTCAAATGACGAAGCCAACGTGGGCTTCATCAGAGAAGTGACTATCTGTGGGAGTGATCTTGTCAGAGGACTGAAATCTACTGAGGAGGACAGAACAGGATTCTACTAAGGAGGTACTCTGTGCACAGGGATTCTGGAGATTCTTTGTTTCTGCAGCCCAGTATATTTCTGATCTTTCTGATTTTGTTCCTCCACATGATGTCACCCCTGACTGAGAACCTTTTTGGCGTGAGTATTCTAAAAAAGACTGTTAGGTCATGTAGAACTTGACAGTTAGAATTTGGATAACCTTTTGATTAGTAAAAATGAGAAGTACAAGTGGGTCGCTCCCACGACTTTGTTTGGTTTCTTGGTTTTGATTTGGTTATTGCAATTACCAAAGCCGAGGGGTTGGTTTCTTGGTTTTGATTTGGTTATTGCAATTACCAAAGCCGAGGGGCTCGTATATTTGCGAGCATATCGTTTTTGATAACCCCTTGAAATTTCAAGCTAGATTAGTGAGCTATAAGATGCCTGGTTTTAGCAAATCTAGGACTGTAACTTTGGAACTTTGGAATTTGTGTTGGCCAACTTTGGATTTGGATAGGTTTGTATATGCGAATTGCAATTTGTGTAGAACAGGTAATGAGGAGAATTTTCTCTATTTGGTTTAGTTGAACGGTGCACGTACGAAAAGTACATTAAGCACTACATTGATTATAATATTGTATATTTTGCAATATTTTTGGCATGCCTGTTTAAAAGCTCACATAAGAAGAATGTGTGGCTTTATTTGGAAGGTACCATAGTGTGATGTGAAATTAATTAGCCGGCTCTCCTAGAAGGAATACTTAAATAGGTTTAAGTACACAAACATATTTCTTCCGTGGTGATTCTTTAATTCCCAGGGAATTAAAATTTGACATAATACAAAACAAGGATCCTTTGTTCTGCGCAATTTTATAAATGAAGATATGCAGAGCGATTTTTTGGTGTTCTGCCAGCCAAAGCTAGTGAATTAAGTGTGTTTTGGCTTCTTGGATATGCAGCAGTCTGTTTTTGCAGCCTTTTGGAACACTATTGAGAAGCGTTTCTTGTAAATATGACTCACAACTAGTATTTGCAAATAGTTTGGTTTAAGTACAGTCTGTGGGCTGTCCTTTATTTTTGTTCTGAGTATTGATTTGTGGGTTAAATGTGTGTTTAAATGTCTATGTGGTTTTCCCATTAGTGCAACTTTGGTAAGTACATAGCGATGGCGCTATTTATGAAGTGCATGGCTAAAGCGCGCCGTATTGTGTGTCCTGAGTGTTTCACCCCTTTCTGTTTATGTCTGAAATGAGCTCAAATGTGTGTTTGTGGTTTTGTATGTTTTCAGTCTATTAAGCAAAATGTCTAAATGCTTAAAAAAAATAAAATTAAAATTCACATTCACTAGGAATAAAAAGGCCCCCAAAAACGAATGGTGTGTTTTTGTAGAAAAACCAACTTATAGCATTTCTTCATTATTTTGTATTACAGGAAGACATTTCAATTAAGGGTTTCCTCTCTTTAAGCATTTTTGTACGCATATTCTGGGCTCTGTTGCTAAATAAAAATTGTCCTTTTTAGAAAGAAAAATGTGGCGCCAAATGTTGTCATGTTTTAAGTTAGGCTTCTGTGCTTAGGCTTATAAATGAATGCGTCTAAAAATGATAGGCAAGGGATTAAGCTTGATTTTATATGTGGTATTCTCAAAAATGATTGGTTTTATTAAAAATAATTATTAAATTATGAAAAATAATTATTAAAAATAAGTGCTACAAAATTCGTTTTTTACTATTCATGAAGCTTAATGCTCATACTGTGACCTCCTAGCATTATAATTTAATTTGAGTTGTGTTGCACTGCATAATAAGGACATTAGCATATGACATCTCACTTAGCGCAGGCGTAAAAAACTCATTTTTCTAAGGATTTGCATGAGATATGTCTAATGTCTAATATCTGTAATGTGTTAAGAACATTCTATGGCTGATTAATATGTAACATACTTATAGGATATTTATTTTTAAGTGCCCAAAATATCAAAGTCGAATTTGGGTATTTTTGTCATTTATAATAGCTTTAAAGTGCTTTTAGGCTTCAGCGAATGTCTACATTTAGGTATAATACAAATTTGCAGGCTGTCCTCATTTGGGGTATATTTTTAAATGGCCCAGTGAGATTCATTTAAGGTTGATGAAATAAGTACCATTGCAACAAGTGCTTGTTCTAAAACTGGTATGTGTGTTATTAGGTGCTGTTAATTATTCACAGTAAATGTTGTTTAATAATCTGGAAACAGAGATAATTTTTTAGCGCCTAAAAAGGAGACATTGGGGCATATTACCAAGCAATAGCGATAATTATCGCTATTGCTTGGTTAGAGAGAAACTTTTACCGCTAAGCTGCGGCGATTTTTACCGCAGATAAACCTTGGTATTACCAAGGTTTATCGCAAATGCGATAAAAAACGGCCGCAATGCATGAATATCGCTGAAAAGTCAGCGATATTCATGCATTATCGAGCTAATGCTCTTAGCCATGTTATCCACCTCCCATTGGATAACATGGCTAAGAACTGCTCAGGGGCAGGTGTTAGCTTTTGGAGATATTCGCGCTTAGCGCAAATATCTCCAAAAGTTGGTAATACGAGATAGCGATGTTAGCGACTGTTTCCAGTCGCTAACATCTTGGCACGCCCACTTTGCATGTCATTAGTGATAAATATCACTGACATGCAAACTGGGGCCCAAGATGGTCGCTATCTCCTACTAGCTGTCGCTAACTGGTGTTAGCGACAGCTAGGTAATAGGGAGATAATTTTATCTCCGCTTTCTTGGCTTTTAAAGCCAAAAAAGCGGAGATAAACCCCCTTGATAATATGCCCCATTATTTTTCAAAATAGAGTGAATTATTGCAGGTTCGGAGGAATTAGGAAGGCCTTTTGCCTTTGTCAGCCTCAGAATGAGCAGAGGGTGGGGGCTAGTAGAGCTGCAGAGGCTTGCTCAAGTCGCGCTGAGGTGTTATCTTTAGTTTCCCTGTAAACAATGGAAGGAGGCTGTCATGTTGACATTTGTGACCTTTTCAATTAGGGCCTTGTCTCTGTGAAATGCAGAATGACCTTGCTAAATAGGCCTCTAAAGGGAGGGTTTTCTGGTTTCTCCATAAGAACAGTTGCTTTTATTTGACAGAAAATGAGGTATTGCATTAAGTTTTACACAGAAAATAAGAGGAAGCTCTTTATTCAAATTTTGAAGGCTACATGCCTAAGTGAGAACGATTTGCCAATTAAGAATTATTTTTCAAAGTGGAAATTGTGGCACAAAGCTAACATGGAGTGTCAGCGAAAGAATTTTAGTTCTAGCTTAATGTTGCAAGCTGACCGACAAGATGGTAACAGTTAAGTAATGGAAATTTATTTTTGTGTGTGTTAATATGTATCATGCTTTGTCTTCTGATTACAAGTTATAGAGGATATTTGTTTGTTATGAGAAATGTCTCTCTTTTGTGTGTTGTGTTTTTTTTTCTGCTTCTGCCCGCAGATCATTCATGGATTGTTCCGGGTGATTTTAAGGCTGACAAGACACGTGAGTTTGATTGGTTGAAAAGGGATGTGTTTTTGCGTAACTCATTTGGAAAGGAATGTTCAGGTGGTTTTCATGTTTCTGTATTTGGTCCTATCATGAATTGTTCTTGATGGTCCTGTATGTCAGAAGTGAAAGAGTAGATTGTATTGCTAGCCGATCACGTATCACTAGTGATCAGCTGTCAAAAGGAGGGTAAGGAAAGTAAAAGTAAGTGTGAGAAAAGTAAGAGATGGTGTGTAAAAGAAAGTGTAATTATGATTTTAAACCTGACAAATTAAGAAAGGCCTGAATAGTGGGTTTTGAGCTGCAGGTTCACAGTGCATAAAGTACAGGACTTGAAGTGTGTGCGTCACCGCTCATTCACATATGTTATTGTTTTATCTATGTTTTTTGTGCTTGATATACAGCAAGTATATCTGATGGCTTGACATGTCCGTTTTGTGCGGTTTTTTTGTTGCATGTTTTTTGTTTTATGTTGCTGCTTATGATACTATTACAAGTTTACCTGTGTTGTGAAGGGATTTACATGACGATGTGTATCCTGTACAACAGCTGGGTGAATTTGCGCTAAATTTCACAGATATGATATTTTTTTCATCCTGTGAGCGAGACAGACAACACTTCACCAGTGCATGTCTATTTTGGCTATATAGTATTGAAGTAAAATAAAAGAGATATACAGGAAACAAGGTTTCACCTACAGTCACGTTACTGCCCCCTTTCCTGTAAGGAACAGGCAGCCCTAAATTGATGTATCCTGAATTGGACGTAAGGATAAATTATAGATCTGTGACTTTTGTGCATGGTGACCTAAATTTTATATTATAATAGTGGGTGTGTCACATGCTTGACTATCACCCAAGAAATGTCTTGTTCTTCCTATAGATTTTTCTTTTGTCGCTTCTCCCCTGACCGATGTCGCATTGTACCTAGTAATTGGGGATTGTAGCTGTGTCCTAGTCCCATTTTCCCTTTTCCATATTCCTTTCACCAGTTAGCCTTCTTTTATTGTTATTATTGTATTAGGTTTACACTTCCAGATTGCAGTAATGTACTAGGAACCCCATATTATGTATAAATCCCTTTTGTATAACTAGACTGGTTTTTAAGAATTTTCTTTAGGCCTACCTCGATGTTTTCCAGTCTGACCGTCATGGTAATGATGGACTGGTTAACTGACTCAATGCTATTATAAGAAAAGTTTCCACATTTTGATCATTAGCCTGTGTATTGCATAGTGCACTTGATGCACAGTTATTAAAAGGGAGGTATCTACATGTCCCTGATAATCTGTATCATGTGATTTCTCTTTTGAGATGTTCTAGATAAGGAATTTAGGAACACCTAGACTTAATCATTGAGAGAAAAAATGTGTTTACCCCATTAGACGATGTCACTATGTGTGGGGACATCCATTTAGATAAAATTCTCATATAGTTATCTACCCTTAGATGGTAGAGGATATGCTCTCACATGGAAACCCAATTGAAGAAATTAGAGGCACTGTTTTGCTTATTGCCTTTGTCTTTGCATTCTATGAGAATGACAGTATGTTCTAGACCAGAATTGTCTCATGGCGTAAACTGTTTTTGTACTAAATTGAAGAACAATAACAAATGTGTCCCATTTCCTATGTCACTAGGTTCTGCGGGATTAAGTCATAATAACCTGCGGACCTTTGATGAAAAGCTAATTCCCATCAGTGACAGTCTCAGCACCCAGAAAAGCAGCAAGGCTGGACAGTGATCGCCGGAGCGCCATCCATGGTATCTCCAAAGCATCGTACTTGCTCCATCAGATGGCATTGGACATCACAGAAGAAGTTTCAGTGCAAAAGAACAAAAGAGAAGGATATCTATTGCTTTGAAGATTCAGTTTTCTCACCTGTCATGTGCTGGTAACCTCTGACAGTAGGCAGTCCATTGAGCCCCTTGGCCAGAGTTTTGGCCACACCCCCCCCCCCTTTCCTTTGCTCCAACGGAAAGGCAGTGCACCGGAGGATCCAAAATTGGCAAAAGGCATTACATTATGGTGCCTATGAAAGAGCAGCCTGAGCGTTCTCTGACACTGAGTAATGAGTGTTGGAGCCTGAGAATGTAGACCCGGATCTGCATAAGATGATCTGTGCCCTTGATCAATGAAGAGCACACTATCTGTGGTGCCTGCCGCAGAGGAGAGATATTGGTGCACTGCCTTGAGACATTGAGACTTTCAAATAAGCTGCGAGTGTTTGCCAGGAGGGCACTCCAACGGATACTGAGAAGGACCATTTTCATGAAAGGCCTGAATGAAGAGGCCCATGCGGGAGAAAACAACAGAAGAGGATTTGATGAACAATAGTAGCCTGCCGGAGAGGCTTGGACGGACTCTGGGTATTTCCCGTGCGATTGCATAAAATGGGTGTGAGGAGACTGATTTTTGCTGTTTTGCTGGCATAGTTTTAAAATAGTATTCTGTTTAGTAAAAGCGGAATAAAGACCATTCTCTGTGGAAGAGTATCCCTTTTCATCTGAGAGCATTAATAAGGATCGCCACTGTTTCACCTGAGTATATAATAAGTTTCTGAAATGCATAGGAGCCCTAAAATGTTATTAGATAATTTTAGGATTTGCTTTTGCTTAGTGTTGTGAAAATTATAATTTTGTTTGTAATAGTGGTCATTACTTTCTCCTGTTGTCCATATGTTCTAAACAACATGTTTTCTAGTATTTTTAAGCATGACGTTGTCTTTTGTGGGTTGGATTGTTTTTGCTACCCAATTGACATCTGTACCCACCTCCCAACCTATGTCTCTTCCTACTACTACTTCCTCGCATTCTTTCCATACTTTACCTGAACATGAACTGGTTAGGAGGTCAGAGTTTACTAATAATTCCTTTGTACAGCTTCTGCATCAACACCAGTTAGTAATGAACACCACAAATTGTTGGGTGTGTGGTCTTATGCCACATACAACAGATAGAGGTATTCCCTATTTGGTTCTGTCATTTTGTTACAATGGGTCTGTATGGGCATATCAGACGATGTTTATTTATGCCAACGAAGTCTATCCCTTGCGTTCCATGAAAGATAACTCGAAGAATAATGCCTTAGTGAAGGGAATAACGGATAATATTGACATCGATTCAGATACAGACTGAGTGATTGCCTTTGTAAGGGCAAAAGGAGGGTCTGAGGTTCTGTGAATTCTGAACCCGTGGGTTCCATTTTGTGTATGGCAGCCATTTTGTGGTTGCCCTCAGATAGGCCGATGATTGTGGCTGAACTAGTCTTTTAAGGACCTGTACACCTTAGCTCGAGTTCATGCTGACTCCTGTTTGACCTGAGTGAACTGACCCTGTTGCCTGAAGCTGACCTTGTTAAACCAGTTCCTGCCCTTTAGCTGATCAAGATTAAGGATCAGAGCACAGGACATCATAAAGTTTTACTGCACACAAACATGCCTTATCCTACTTCTATCTGTTTCTGTTTCTTCTTTTATGGTCTATTTACTATATGGGTTGTGGTCCTTTTTATTATGGGTTTGTCCGGCTTGTCTAAAGAAGATTTTTGGTTTTGTTCAATGATTGATTATGGGCCGGACAACTGTAAAATGGGTTTGTCGTTTGGCAGACCTTGCATGTCCATGTTAGGCATTTTTTTGCATTTTTGCAAAAGCAAGGACTGCCCCTTACTTTTATGCTGAGTTTTGTAACCCTGAGCATATATAAGGCCTCTGTTCTCTGTACTCCTCAGACTACCTCATTCAGTTGCTACGGCTTCTGTGTGACGTGGCCTCACTTATTAAATTTAATAAATATGTCTTTTCATATTTTCAGCTTCTGTGCCAAGTTCTTTTTTCTATTAGTAAGTATTCCCTGAGAATGAAGACTACATTTCTTCACTATCCAACACTTTCCCTATTGTTGTACTCACTGGAGTGGCAACTGTAATTTTTACCCTCCCGCTATCCAACGCTTTCCTTAAAGTTGCACTATCTGGAGTTGGAATAGTAATTTTTACCCCAACACCATCCAATGCTTTCCATACTGTTCCACTCTCTGGAGTTGGAATACAAATTTTTACCCCTACGCTATCCAACGCTTTCCCTACTGTCGCACTCTCTGGAGTGGGAATAGTAATGTTTACCCCTAGGCTATCCAACACTTTCCCTACTGTTGCACTCTCTGGAGTGGGAATAGTAATTTATACCCCTACACTATCCAACACTTTCCCTACTGTTGTACTCCCCGGAGTGGGAATTGTAATTTTAAGCCCAACGCTATCCAACATTTTCCTTACCGTTGTTTTTTTTGGAGTTGGAATAGTAGTTTTATTTCCTTTACTATTTAATAATTTTTGTATTATTTTAGTTAATGCAGTATATAATTAATTTTAAAAATATTAGAAGTAAATTTTATTTTTTATATTTGTTATATATAATTATTTAATTTGTATTATTGTTATTGTTTTATGTGTATAGATGTATTAGTAATTTATATTTTTAAATAATTTATAAGTTATTAAAATAATTATTACATATGATTATTAAGTAAGTATATATATTATATGTATATGTTTAATTAATGTTTTATTAAAATATATATATTACTTATGAATTTTAAACATTATTAAATATGTTTAACTATGTTTATTTTATTTATAAGTATTATTTAGTATATTTTACATATTTTTTTCAAGTAAAATAGCCTGATATTTTGAATAACGATATTTTTGACATCGATATTTTTTTCTCTCGATATTTTTGTACTTACCATGTTATGAATAGGATATTGATATTCTTGACATTGATATTCTTGCTCCGATATTTTTGTAGGTCGATTTTTTGACCTTCGATATTTTGTCATGTAAATGTAAATGTAAATGTACAGGAATTTATATAGCGCAAATCACCAAGCGGTTTCTAAGCGCTTGCTTAGGGAACCCGTCCTGGTATTCCCCTGTGAGATAACCCCAGCAGGGTATCCACAAGGTGAAAGCCAGGCATCCCGCCGCGAGGGGCCGTTGTGGAGATTAAGCAAGCTATTGCCCAGAGTCGCAGAGTGTGAACCCGTGAATCGAGTAGGGACCGGAGCGAGAATTGTCGAGTCCATGGACATTTTAGGACTCAAGACCCCGCCGAGCTGGGAATTGAACCCTGGTCCCGGGCTGACCTCTGCTTCCAGGTCTGCCTCCTCTAACCAGTGAGCCACACTTCTCCAGTGTCAGTGATCTCTTGTATCCTGCCTCATCTGCCTCACCAGAGGGGTGAATGTCTATGTGCACTAGTTTTACCTCACTACACTGCCTGGCTCCCGGATCACCAGAGGTGGGAAAGTCTATTTGCACTAGCTCTACGTCACTGCACCACAGCCTGGCTCATATGCCTCATCCTGGCTCACCAGAGGTGTGAACGTCTTAGTGCACTACTTTTACAACATTGCACTTCTGCCTGGCTCATGTAGCTCACCCGGGGAGTGAAAGTCTACATTACATTCATTCACTGCAGCCTAGCTCACCTGCCTTAACCGAGGTGTGAAAGTCTCTGTGCACTAGTTTTACATCACTGCACTGCAGCCTGGCTAACCAGATGTGTGAAAGTCTCTGTGCACTAGTTTTACATCACTGCACAACAGCCTGGCTCACCTGAGGTGTGAAAGTCTCTGTGCACTAGTTTTACATCACTGCACTGCACTCTGGCTCACCTGACATATCCTTGCTCACCAGAGGTGTGAACGTCTGTGTGCACTAGTTTTATATCACTGCACTGCAGTCCGGCTCACCAGAGGTGTGAATGTCTATGTGCACTCGTTTTACCTCTGCACTGCAGCCCCGGCTCACCTGAGGTGTGAAAGTCTCTGTGCACTAGTTTTTACATCACTGCACTGCAGCTTGACTCACCTGGCTCACACTAGCTCACCGGAGGTGTGGATGATGTCTATGTGCACTCGTTTTACCTCTCTGCACTGCAGCATGTCTCACCAGAAGTGTGAAAGTCTCTGTGCACTAGTTTTACATCACTGAACTGCAGCCTGGCTCACCAGAAGTGTGAAAGTCTCTGTGCACTAGTTGTACATCACTGAACTGCAGCCTGGCTCACCTGAGGTGTGAAAGTCTCTGTGCACTAGTTTTAAATCACTGCGCTGCAGCCTGGCTCACCTGAGCTGTGAAATCTGTGGGCACTAGTTTTACCTCACTGCACGGCACCTGCCTCATCTTGGCTCACCCGGGGCGTGCAGCTGGCCTCCTTTCTCTTGGGCACACATCTCATCTGCCCTTCCTGAGGCAGGGCCTCTCGGCTCACACAGACCCCGTCCAAGGCCGCGCGCAGTAGTTTTACATTACTGCCCCGCCCTCCCGACATTTAACTTGTCAGCCTGAATTGAGCAGAGCTGCCGCCGCTGAGAGTGCAGCTCGGATTATGCGCACTCCGCCTTTCAACAGATCCTTTTATCGGGTCCCGCGCAGGTTTAGGGCGCTTTTTAGGTTTTGCCTAGCGAAAGCTGCGCTCTGCGCAGCTTTTCGCGCAGGCGAAATCCTGTTGAGAACTGTAGGGTGCTTTGGGTCGGCCCTCGTCATTGATTGGCTGGCTCCGTAAACGGAGCCTTGCCATTGGACGAGGGGCCTGTCCGTCAATGCCGGACCAGACACGGGGGCGTTCCTGACATTCTTTGCCTTTTGCCGACGTCACGCGACGCCGGGAACGCCCCCGAGTCTGGTCCGGCATTGCCGGCACCTCCCTTGCTCTACTGTCATCACCACAACACTGCGCCCATTTTATCCCAAGCTAAACACTCGGAGAGGCGCAGTGACCGGGTCTTTGAAGGCCGCTCTCCCAATGAAAACAAGTTTTCTCTCCGAGTCAGCACGAGCAGGAAGACGAGCAGCGCGCCTCCCAGCTGGCCTCTCGCATCAGCATCCAGAGCTGCCCTGCGCGGTGTGTAGCTTCAGTGGAGCTTCAGAGTGCAGAGTGGAGCTTCAGAGTGGAGCTTCAGAGTGCAGAGTGGAGCTTCAGAGTGGAGCTTCAGAGTGCAGAGTGGAGCTTCAGAGTGGAGCTTCAGAGTGGAGCTTCAGAGTGGAGCTTCAGAGTGGAGCTTCAGAGTGCAGAGTGGAGCTTCAGAGTGGAGCTTCAGAGTGCAGAGTGGAGCTTCAGAGTGGAGCTTCAGAGTGGAGCTTCAGAGTGGAGCTTCAGAGTGGAGCTTCAGAGTGGAGCTTCAGAGTGGAGCTTCAGAGTGGAGCTTCAGAGTGGAGCTTCAGAGTGCAGAGTGGAGCTTCAGAGTGCAGAGTGGAGCTTCAGAGTGCAGATTCAGAGTGGAGCTTCAGAGTGCAGAGTGGAGCTTCAGAGTGCAGAGTGGAGCTTCAGAGTGCAGATTCAGAGTGGAGCTTCAGAGTGCAGAGTGGAGCTTCAGAGTGGAGCTTCAGAGTGCAGAGTGGAGCTTCAGAGTGGAGCTTCAGAGTGGAGCTTCAGAGTGGAGCTTCAGAGTGGAGCTTCAGAGTGGAGCTTCAGAGTGGAGCTTCAGAGTGGAGCTTCAGAGTGGAGCTTCAGAGTGCAGAGTGGATCTTCAGAGTGCAGAGTGGAGCTTCAGAGTGGAGCTTCAGAGTGCAGAGTGGAGCTTCAGAGTGCAGAGTGGAGCTTCAGAGTGCAGAGTGGAGCTTCAGAGTGCAGAGTGGAGCTTCAGAGTGGAGCTTCAGAGTGGAGCTTCAGAGTGGAGCTTCAGAGTGGAGCTTCAGAGTGGAGCTTCAGAGTGGAGCTTCAGAGTGGAGCTTCAGAGTGGAGCTTCAGAGTGCAGCTTCAGAGTGGAGCTTCAGAGTGGAGCTTCAGAGTGGAGCTTCAGAGTGCAGCTTCAGAGTGGAGCTTCAGAGTGGAGCTTCAGAGTGGAGCTTCAGAGTGGAGCTTCAGAGTGCAGATTCAGAGTGGAGCTTCAGAGTGCAGAGTGGAGCTTCAGAGTGGAGCTTCAGAGTGGAGCTTCAGAGTGCAGAGTGGAGCTTCAGAGTGGAGCTTCAGAGTGGAGCTTCAGAGTGCAGAGTGGAGCTTCAGAGTGGAGCTTCAGAGTGCAGAGTGGAGCTTCAGAGTGGAGCTTCAGAGTGCAGAGTGGAGCTTCAGAGTGGAGCTTCAGAGTGCAGAGTGGAGCTTCAGAGTGGAGCTTCAGAGTGGAGCTTCAGAGTGGAGCTTCAGAGTGGAGCTTCAGAGTGGAGCTTCAGAGTGGAGCTTCAGAGTGGAGCTTCAGAGTGGAGCTTCAGAGTGGAGCTTCAGAGTGGAGCTTCAGAGTGGAGCTTCAGAGTGGAGCTTCAGAGTGGAGCTTCAGAGTGGAGCTTCAGAGTGCAGCTTCAGAGTGGAGCTTCAGAGTGGAGCTTCAGAGTGGAGCTTCAGAGTGCAGATTCAGAGTGGAGCTTCAGAGTGCAGAGTGGAGCTTCAGAGTGGAGCTTCAGAGTGGAGCTTCAGAGTGCAGAGTGGAGCTTCAGAGTGCAGAGTGGAGCTTCAGAGTGGAGCTTCAGAGTGCAGAGTGGAGCTTCAGAGTGGAGCTTCAGAGTGGAGCTTCAGAGTGGAGCTTCAGAGTGGAGCTTCAGAGTGGAGCTTCAGAGTGGAGCTTCAGAGTGGAGCTTCAGAGTGGAGCTTCAGAGTGGAGCTTCAGAGTGGAGCTTCAGAGTGCAGATTCAGAGTGGAGCTTCAGAGTGCAGAGTGGAGCTTCAGAGTGGAGCTTCAGAGTGGAGCTTCAGAGTGGAGCTTCAGAGTGCAGAGTGGAGCTTCAGAGTGGAGCTTCAGAGTGCAGAGTGGAGCTTCAGAGTGGAGCTTCAGAGTGGAGCTTCAGAGTGCAGAGTGGAGCTTCAGAGTGGAGCTTCAGAGTGCAGAGTGGAGCTTCAGAGTGGAGCTTCAGAGTGGAGCTTCAGAGTGCAGAGTGGAGCTTCAGAGTGGAGCTTCAGAGTGGAGCTTCAGAGTGGAGCTTCAGAGTGGAGCTTCAGAGTGCAGAGTGGAGCTTCAGAGTGGAGCTTCAGAGTGGAGCTTCAGAGTGGAGCTTCAGAGTGCAGATTCAGAGTGGAGCTTCAGAGTGGAGCTTCAGAGTGGAGCTTCAGAGTGGAGCTTCAGAGTGGAGCTTCAGAGTGCAGAGTGGAGCTTCAGAGTGGAGCTTCAGAGTGCAGAGTGGAGCTTCAGAGTGGAGCTTCAGAGTGGAGCTTCAGAGTGGAGCTTCAGAGTGCAGAGTGGAGCTTCAGAGTGGAGCTTCAGAGTGCAGAGTGGAGCTTCAGAGTGGAGCTTCAGAGTGGAGCTTCAGAGTGGAGCTTCAGAGTGGAGCTTCAGAGTGCAGAGTGGAGCTTCAGAGTGGAGCTTCAGAGTGGAGCTTCAGAGTGGAGCTTCAGAGTGCAGAGTGGAGCTTCAGAGTGGAGCTTCAGAGTGCAGAGTGGAGCTTCAGAGTGGAGCTTCAGAGTGGAGCTTCAGAGTGCAGAGTGGAGCTTCAGAGTGGAGCTTCAGAGTGGAGCTTCAGAGTGGAGCTTCAGAGTGGAGCTTCAGAGTGGAGCTTCAGAGTGGAGCTTCAGAGTGGAGCTTCAGAGTGGAGCTTCAGAGTGGAGCTTCAGAGTGGAGCTTCAGAGTGCAGAGTGGAGCTTCAGAGTGGAGCTTCAGAGTGGAGCTTCAGAGTGCAGAGTGGAGCTTCAGAGTGCAGATTCAGAGTGGAGCTTCAGAGTGCAGAGTGGAGCTTCAGAGTGGAGCTTCAGAGTGGAGCTTCAGAGTGCAGATTCAGAGTGCAGAGTGGAGCTTCAGAGTGGAGCTTCAGAGTGCAGAGTGGAGCTTCAGAGTGGAGCTTCAGAGTGGAGCTTCAGAGTGGAGCTTCAGAGTGGAGCTTCAGAGTGGAGCTTCAGAGTGGAGCTTCAGAGTGCAGAGTGGAGCTTCAGAGTGGAGCTTCAGAGTGCAGAGTGGAGCTTCAGAGTGGAGCTTCAGAGTGGAGCTTCAGAGTGGAGCTTCAGAGTGGAGCTTCAGAGTGGAGCTTCAGAGTGGAGCTTCAGAGTGGAGCTTCAGAGTGGAGCTTCAGAGTGGAGCTTCAGAGTGGAGCTTCAGAGTGCAGATTCAGAGTGCAGAGTGGAGCTTCAGAGTGCAGATTCAGAGTGCAGAGTGGAGCTTCAGAGTGCAGAGTGGAGCTTCAGAGTGCAGAGTGGAGCTTCAGAGTGGAGCTTCAGAGTGGAGCTTCAGAGTGGAGCTTCAGAGTGGAGCTTCAGAGTGGAGCTTCAGAGTGGAGCTTCAGAGTGGAGCTTCAGAGTGGAGCTTCAGAGTGGAGCTTCAGAGTGGAGCTTCAGAGTGGAGCTTCAGAGTGCAGAGTGGAGCTGCAGATTCAGAGTGGAGCTGCAGAGTGCAGATTCAGAGTGCAGAGTGGAGCTTCAGAGTGCAGATTCAGAGTGGAGCATCAGAGTGCAGAGTGGAGCTTCAGAGTGCAGATTCAGAGTGGAGCTTCAGAGTGCAGAGTGGAGCTTCAGAGTGGAGCTTCAGAGTGGAGCTTCAGAGTGGAGCTTCAGAGTGGAGCTTCAGAGTGCAGAGTGGAGCTTCAGAGTGGAGCTTCAGAGTGCAGAGTGGAGCTTCAGAGTGGAGCTTCAGAGTGGAGCTTCAGAGTGGAGCTTCAGAGTGGAGCTTCAGAGTGGAGCTTCAGAGTGGAGCTTCAGAGTGGAGCTTCAGAGTGGAGCTTCAGAGTGGAGCTTCAGAGTGCAGAGTGGAGCTTCAGAGTGCAGAGTGGAGCTTCAGAGTGCAGATTCAGAGTGGAGCTTCAGAGTGCAGAGTGGAGCTTCAGAGTGCAGAGTGGAGCTTCAGAGTGCAGATTCAGAGTGGAGCTTCAGAGTGCAGAGTGGAGCTTCAGAGTGGAGCTTCAGAGTGCAGAGTGGAGCTTCAGAGTGGAGCTTCAGAGTGGAGCTTCAGAGTGGAGCTTCAGAGTGGAGCTTCAGAGTGGAGCTTCAGAGTGGAGCTTCAGAGTGGAGCTTCAGAGTGGAGCTTCAGAGTGGAGCTTCAGAGTGGAGCTTCAGAGTGCAGAGTGGATCTTCAGAGTGCAGAGTGGAGCTTCAGAGTGGAGCTTCAGAGTGGAGCTTCAGAGTGGAGCTTCAGAGTGGAGCTTCAGAGTGGAGCTTCAGAGTGGAGCTTCAGAGTGGAGCTTCAGAGTGGAGCTTCAGAGTGGAGCTTCAGAGTGCAGCTTCAGAGTGGAGCTTCAGAGTGGAGCTTCAGAGTGGAGCTTCAGAGTGGAGCTTCAGAGTGCAGCTTCAGAGTGGAGCTTCAGAGTGGAGCTTCAGAGTGGAGCTTCAGAGTGCAGATTCAGAGTGGAGCTTCAGAGTGCAGAGTGGAGCTTCAGAGTGGAGCTTCAGAGTGGAGCTTCAGAGTGCAGAGTGGAGCTTCAGAGTGGAGCTTCAGAGTGGAGCTTCAGAGTGCAGAGTGGAGCTTCAGAGTGGAGCTTCAGAGTGCAGAGTGGAGCTTCAGAGTGGAGCTTCAGAGTGCAGAGTGGAGCTTCAGAGTGGAGCTTCAGAGTGCAGAGTGGAGCTTCAGAGTGGAGCTTCAGAGTGGAGCTTCAGAGTGGAGCTTCAGAGTGGAGCTTCAGAGTGGAGCTTCAGAGTGGAGCTTCAGAGTGGAGCTTCAGAGTGGAGCTTCAGAGTGGAGCTTCAGAGTGGAGCTTCAGAGTGGAGCTTCAGAGTGCAGCTTCAGAGTGGAGCTTCAGAGTGGAGCTTCAGAGTGGAGCTTCAGAGTGGAGCTTCAGAGTGGAGCTTCAGAGTGGAGCTTCAGAGTGCAGATTCAGAGTGGAGCTTCAGAGTGCAGAGTGGAGCTTCAGAGTGCAGATTCAGAGTGCAGAGTGGAGCTTCAGAGTGCAGCTTCAGAGTGGAGCTTCAGAGTGGAGCTTCAGAGTGGAGCTTCAGAGTGCAGATTCAGAGTGGAGCTTCAGAGTGCAGAGTGGAGCTTCAGAGTGGAGCTTCAGAGTGGAGCTTCAGAGTGCAGAGTGGAGCTTCAGAGTGCAGAGTGGAGCTTCAGAGTGCAGCTTCAGAGTGGAGCTTCAGAGTGGAGCTTCAGAGTGGAGCTTCAGAGTGGAGCTTCAGAGTGGAGCTTCAGAGTGCAGATTCAGAGTGGAGCTTCAGAGTGCAGAGTGGAGCTTCAGAGTGCAGATTCAGAGTGCAGAGTGGAGCTTCAGAGTGCAGCTTCAGAGTGGAGCTTCAGAGTGGAGCTTCAGAGTGGAGCTTCAGAGTGCAGATTCAGAGTGGAGCTTCAGAGTGCAGAGTGGAGCTTCAGAGTGGAGCTTCAGAGTGGAGCTTCAGAGTGCAGAGTGGAGCTTCAGAGTGCAGAGTGGAGCTTCAGAGTGGAGCTTCAGAGTGCAGAGTGGAGCTTCAGAGTGGAGCTTCAGAGTGGAGCTTCAGAGTGGAGCTTCAGAGTGGAGCTTCAGAGTGGAGCTTCAGAGTGGAGCTTCAGAGTGGAGCTTCAGAGTGGAGCTTCAGAGTGGAGCTTCAGAGTGCAGATTCAGAGTGGAGCTTCAGAGTGCAGAGTGGAGCTTCAGAGTGGAGCTTCAGAGTGGAGCTTCAGAGTGGAGCTTCAGAGTGCAGAGTGGAGCTTCAGAGTGGAGCTTCAGAGTGCAGAGTGGAGCTTCAGAGTGGAGCTTCAGAGTGGAGCTTCAGAGTGCAGAGTGGAGCTTCAGAGTGGAGCTTCAGAGTGCAGAGTGGAGCTTCAGAGTGGAGCTTCAGAGTGGAGCTTCAGAGTGCAGAGTGGAGCTTCAGAGTGGAGCTTCAGAGTGGAGCTTCAGAGTGGAGCTTCAGAGTGGAGCTTCAGAGTGCAGAGTGGAGCTTCAGAGTGGAGCTTCAGAGTGGAGCTTCAGAGTGGAGCTTCAGAGTGGAGCTTCAGAGTGCAGATTCAGAGTGGAGCTTCAGAGTGGAGCTTCAGAGTGGAGCTTCAGAGTGGAGCTTCAGAGTGGAGCTTCAGAGTGCAGAGTGGAGCTTCAGAGTGGAGCTTCAGAGTGCAGAGTGGAGCTTCAGAGTGGAGCTTCAGAGTGGAGCTTCAGAGTGGAGCTTCAGAGTGCAGAGTGGAGCTTCAGAGTGGAGCTTCAGAGTGCAGAGTGGAGCTTCAGAGTGGAGCTTCAGAGTGGAGCTTCAGAGTGGAGCTTCAGAGTGGAGCTTCAGAGTGCAGAGTGGAGCTTCAGAGTGGAGCTTCAGAGTGGAGCTTCAGAGTGCAGAGTGGAGCTTCAGAGTGGAGCTTCAGAGTGCAGAGTGGAGCTTCAGAGTGGAGCTTCAGAGTGGAGCTTCAGAGTGCAGAGTGGAGCTTCAGAGTGGAGCTTCAGAGTGGAGCTTCAGAGTGGAGCTTCAGAGTGGAGCTTCAGAGTGGAGCTTCAGAGTGGAGCTTCAGAGTGGAGCTTCAGAGTGGAGCTTCAGAGTGGAGCTTCAGAGTGGAGCTTCAGAGTGCAGAGTGGAGCTTCAGAGTGGAGCTTCAGAGTGGAGCTTCAGAGTGCAGAGTGGAGCTTCAGAGTGCAGATTCAGAGTGGAGCTTCAGAGTGCAGAGTGGAGCTTCAGAGTGGAGCTTCAGAGTGGAGCTTCAGAGTGCAGATTCAGAGTGCAGAGTGGAGCTTCAGAGTGGAGCTTCAGAGTGCAGAGTGGAGCTTCAGAGTGGAGCTTCAGAGTGGAGCTTCAGAGTGGAGCTTCAGAGTGGAGCTTCAGAGTGGAGCTTCAGAGTGCAGAGTGGAGCTTCAGAGTGGAGCTTCAGAGTGCAGAGTGGAGCTTCAGAGTGGAGCTTCAGAGTGGAGCTTCAGAGTGGAGCTTCAGAGTGGAGCTTCAGAGTGGAGCTTCAGAGTGGAGCTTCAGAGTGGAGCTTCAGAGTGGAGCTTCAGAGTGGAGCTTCAGAGTGCAGATTCAGAGTGCAGAGTGGAGCTTCAGAGTGCAGATTCAGAGTGCAGAGTGGAGCTTCAGAGTGCAGAGTGGAGCTTCAGAGTGCAGAGTGGAGCTTCAGAGTGGAGCTTCAGAGTGGAGCTTCAGAGTGGAGCTTCAGAGTGGAGCTTCAGAGTGGAGCTTCAGAGTGGAGCTTCAGAGTGGAGCTTCAGAGTGGAGCTTCAGAGTGGAGCTTCAGAGTGGAGCTTCAGAGTGGAGCTTCAGAGTGGAGCTTCAGAGTGGAGCTTCAGAGTGCAGAGTGGAGCTGCAGATTCAGAGTGGAGCTGCAGAGTGCAGATTCAGAGTGCAGAGTGGAGCTTCAGAGTGCAGATTCAGAGTGGAGCATCAGAGTGCAGAGTGGAGCTTCAGAGTGCAGATTCAGAGTGGAGCTTCAGAGTGCAGAGTGGAGCTTCAGAGTGCAGATTCAGAGTGGAGCTTCAGAGTGCAGAGTGGAGCTTCAGAGTGCAGATTCAGAGTGCAGAGTGGAGCTTCAGAGTGCAGATTCAGAGTGGAGCTTCAGAGTGCAGATTCAGAGTGCAGAGTGGAGCTTCAGAGTGCAGAGTGGAGCTTCAGAGTGGAGCTTCAGAGTGCAGAGTGGAGCTTCAGAGTGCAGAGTGGAGCTTCAGAGTGGAGCTTCAGAGTGGAGCTTCAGAGTGGAGCTTCAGAGTGGAGCTTCAGAGTGGAGCTTCAGAGTGGAGCTTCAGAGTGGAGCTTCAGAGTGGAGCTTCAGAGTGGAGCTTCAGAGTGCAGATTCAGAGTGGAGCTTCAGAGTGGAGCTTCAGAGTGGAGCTTCAGAGTGCAGAGTGGAGCTTCAGAGTGGAGCTTCAGAGTGGAGCTTCAGAGTGGAGCTTCAGAGTGGAGCTTCAGAGTGGAGCTTCAGAGTGGAGCTTCAGAGTGGAGCTTCAGAGTGGAGCTTCAGAGTGCAGAGTGGAGCTGCAGATTCAGAGTGGAGCTGCAGAGTGCAGATTCAGAGTGCAGAGTGGAGCTTCAGAGTGCAGATTCAGAGTGGAGCATCAGAGTGCAGATTCAGAGTGGAGCTTCAGAGTGCAGAGTGGAGCTTCAGAGTGCAGATTCAGAGTGGAGCTTCAGAGTGCAGAGTGGAGCTTCAGAGTGCAGATTCAGAGTGGAGCTTCAGAGTGCAGAGTGGAGCTTCAGAGTGCAGATTCAGAGTGGAGCTTCAGAGTGCAGATTCAGAGTGCAGAGTGGAGCTTCAGAGTGCAGAGTGGAGCTTCAGAGTGGAGCTTCAGAGTGCAGAGTGGAGCTTCAGAGTGCAGAGTGGAGCTTCAGAGTGGAGCTTCAGAGTGCAGAGTGGAGCTTCAGAGTGCAGAGTGGAGCTTCAGAGTGGAGCTTCAGAGTGGAGCTTCAGAGTGGAGCTTCAGAGTGGAGCTTCAGAGTGGAGCTTCAGAGTGGAGCTTCAGAGTGGAGCTTCAGAGTGGAGCTTCAGAGTGGAGCTTCAGAGTGGAGCTTCAGAGTGGAGCTTCAGAGTGGAGCTTCAGAGTGGAGCTTCAGAGTGCAGCTTCAGAGTGGAGCTTCAGAGTGCAGAGTGGAGCTTCAGAGTGCAGAGTGGAGCTTCAGAGTGGAGCTTCAGAGTGGAGCTTCAGAGTGGAGCTTCAGAGTGGAGCTTCAGAGTGGAGCTTCAGAGTGGAGCTTCAGAGTGGAGCTTCAGAGTGGAGCTTCAGAGTGGAGCTTCAGAGTGGAGCTTCAGAGTGGAGCTTCAGAGTGGAGCTTCAGAGTGGAGCTTCAGAGTGCAGAGTGGAGCTTCAGAGTGCAGCTTCAGAGTGCAGAGTGGAGCTTCAGAGTGCAGAGTGGAGCTTCAGAGTGCAGAGTGGAGCTTCAGAGTGCAGAGTGGAGCTTCAGAGTGGAGCTTCAGAGTGTCAAGAGCAATGCCAATAGCTCTAACTTTAACAAAGGCAAAACCATTGCATTGTAAATGCTTGTTCTCTCTAATTATTGGATTTGTGTCTAGGAGCATTTCGTGTATCAGAGCAGAGATGCGGCCTCCAGCAGCCGGTTACAGTTACCCTCAGAAGAAATCGGAGCACGTCGCGGCGCGTTACAGGGGTTTAAAGCACTGCGGCGGGGGCACAAGAACCAGTCAGTGGGCCCGATTCACAGAACTAACTTAAAACAAAATCCTAAATGCACTACTTTTGGTATTCAAAGAAGGCATTTAGTAGTAGTAAAGTTAGGATTTTGTCTTAAGTTTGATTTAAGTTTGACTTAAGACAGATTTAAGACAGTCTTAAGACAAACATAAGACAAACTTAGGCAGACTTAAGACAGACTTAAGACAGACTTAAGACAAACTTAGGACAGTCTTAAGACAGACTTAAGACGAAATCCTAACTTTACTACTACTAAGTGCCTTCTGTGAATACCAAAAGTAGTAAGTTTAGGATTTTGTCTTAAGTTAGTTCTGTGAATCGGGCCCAGTGTGTTTTCAGGGTTGGATTGGGATCAAAAATAGGTCGCACTCTAAAAAAAGTGGCCCACATTTGCATATCGCCTTTCCGCAAAACACTGCTTCGGTGAAGTTTTATGAAAAGAAGGGCGTCAGGAGGGGATCTTTGACAGAGGCAGGTGTTAAATCTATGGTCAAGGGACAATCGATATTTGCCCGGCGGTATCGCCTCTTTAACCCACGAATTGTTAATCAATCAAGAGGCAGGCACTGGAGACGGGAAGGCAGGAAACAAGGTTTATTCTCTCCGGAGGAGAACACATCAGTTCAGACAGCAGGTATCGTCATGAGGTGCTCTACCCGCATCTCGGAGGCCTGGCCTCTTATACACAGGTTTATTGCTTTATTACATACAACACATTCTTGGTAATGCTTTGATGTACGGAAAGGATATCCTCCGAATCTCCCCTTCAGGCTCGTTCCCACACACAGTTACAGTTGAAGTCCCCACCCCGGTCACAACAGGTGATGATTATCGCGCAGCTGGACATTCCGCCGATTCACGGAATGTGGGGGGTTTGATCGGATCTCATAGGGAGGGGGCTTTGATCAACTCGAGGGTCCTTCAATGAGGGAAGCTTCCTACTGTACGGGGGGGGGCAATAAACAGTATCCGCAGAGCTTAGGTGGTGGCCTGGGAACGAGGAAGACAAACGGGCACAGGAAAAGGGGGCTTGCATCAAAGGGCCTGGGACCAGGAAAGGAATGAAGGGAAGTGTCGCGCTGGGAACAGGATGGGGTTCTGAGGCAGAGCTGCGCTGAAGAGGGGTTTATGACCCAAGGCATGTGCGAGCGGGGGTTGTCAGAGTGTGGGCTTTGTGAGGGAGGAGGGCTATGCTGGGGGCCAGTGGCATGCAAAAGGGTTTGTTCTGATCGAGGCACCTAAAATGGCGGGTGTGCACGACAAAAAGTGTGGCATCAGGGGAAAAGGGCAAGATGGCGCAGATAATGTTTACCAGACCGTACTAATTTCCCACAGTCCTCCCTTTAACATATCCAAGACATCTTGCTGGCCTATTTCCAATTCATGTCGACTGTGGTGGTCATAGGAAAAGAAGTAGGTACCCAGGTGAAGGAGTTATAAACATTACATTTTAAAATCTTTCATCTTAGGAGGCGGGTCTATCGATAAAAAACTCGTTTGCAGGAAAGCCATAGTAATGCAATAACAGACAAAGATGATTCTGTAGTGAGAGCATTGGGTACATTTCATAGCTGCTTATAGTCGTTCGGAATGTAAATTGATAGGTCATTACATATGTGAGTTCTGTTCATGTTTGGTTGGAGCATAATTAATACAATGGTGGCTGGGAGAGAAATGAGACATAGTAGGAACGATAATTGAGGGCGTCAATGTTCGAGGTTAATGAGTTCTCAGCATTCTTTGTCGTCTTTTGTTGGCGCTGTGGAGCACCGGCGGTGGAGCTACGGGTCCAGCTCTATTCTAGGTCCCGCGTTGCAGGGCACGACCTTTTCCTCGCGTTTCTGGTCAAAGAGGTCCTTTTCGCCCTGTGTCCTTTGAGTTGATTGTCAAAAAGGTTCAGATGGAAGAAGAGTCTGTAGTCCATAGGGTAGGTCGGAGAAAAAAGGGGGGGGGGATGGAGCTGGGCCAAATCGGGAACAGATCAGGGGGGCGGAAATTTCAGGTAGGCGGGCTCATGACCGAATTCAGAGAGCGGGGACTTTTCCGCACACGTTGAACATTGAGCAGGGGCATCAGGTCAGCCCTTTCCTCTCACTTTGACGGAAACAGTGCCTCGTCCTGCAACTCCTTTCTGTCGCGGTCTCGCCTTGGCCAATGTCGCAGATGTTCCACGATCTGTAGTCAGGCCACGTGCTCCCACATCCGGTCCTTCTTTCCTCCGACAGTCGTACCCTTAAATGAGTTTGAAAAGACAGTCTTTAGAGAATTGGCAGAGGAAGGTAATCACATAAGTCTATTTCTCTCCCAGCTCCAGGCAAAAATGGAAACGTCCGTTATATTAGGGTTCGCAACTAACATATAAATGATTGATGATGGGCCTGCTGGATTTACTATAACTTTCCTTCACTGCTATTTCTTTGGTGTTTGTTGGTCGTGGGACGAGATCTGGCACCTTTTATTTCATTACAGTTACGTCAGTTCTTTTGACGGAGACCCACCTTCTTAATACGAGCCTTACGAAGCTATACCGTTCTCCAGGGCTTTATATTTAAAAAGGGTGCTGTGGGCTATCACCATGGTCTGACAGGTATCTTGCTGAGGGACGAACATAGGCTAAACATTTTTCATTCTATCAATGCATCCTGCCTAAACATTTTCGCTTTCAACAGGGTTCATTGCAATGATTTCTTCGCTTCGGTCTAATTTTTAACTTTGTAAAACATCATTCTGGTTCCTACGTAGCCTCTTACGGCCTGACTACTTAATTAGAAAAGACAGGGGTCTTATGGGAAACAACTAGGGACATAGAAAACTGTGGTAAGGGCGTAAGTAGACCCATCTCTTATGACCGGGGGTGAGGGACAGTTTTACAACCCTCGTCTGGGGCAGCTGATACGAAACAGGGGGCGTTCCGGGAACATGAGGATGTTTCGATCACCTTTACTGTTTGGGTATTGCGACAATTCGGGACGGGGAAGGTCGCGTTATCTGAGGCATCTTTTTATAACACAGGAGCCGCTGACATGTAGTTCCCTTATTTCGGGTCAGATTAGGGAACCTCAGTCGTCTTACCTGTCCTTTCCCTAATGGCCAAATCTCGGTTTCATCAATTTTTAGCAGAAAGGAGAGGTAGTGACACGGCGTCAGGGTGATTTTTTTTTATTTAGGATAAATTTTGAGCAAATACTTGTGGTATTTGGAGCCAATTGGGAGGTGCACTAGGGGTGGCGGTTTGCCAATTTAGGTGCTAGTCGCTCGGAAGAGCGAGAGAGAGAGAGAGAGAGAGAGAGAGAGTGAGAGAGAGAGAAATGTGCAACAACAGGCTAAATAGTACACGTGCGACATGGGGAGTGACCGTGCATTAAGATAGGCTATTCAGCGCGTTATATAACATAAGACATTACGGGTCTGTGTTAGAATTTTGAAAGCATGCAGTTTGGGATGGATGAGCATTAGGCCGGGTACAGGGGACATACATCGAGTAAAAAGGGCACCATTGTGTCGCATTTCTTGCATTCTCGGTCTTTTAACCAGTTAAGTCAACGCGTCAGTCATACACAAACATCATCTCATAGTTTCGGACATACGTGACAGGCGTCCATTCACGCAACACGGATTAAGGGTGATCGCTTTCATCATGTCATACAATTTATTGGCTCTTTTGGTACAAGAGCAGTTTGTGTGTGTGTTTAGGTGCCACCAGGCAGTGTTAGTCCGCTTCGTGTATCAGACATGGCGAGGCTTCAGATCTTCACCATACCTTGGTCGTGATTCCGATGTGGCCTGCAGGGGGGGAAAAAAAGAGGGGAGGGGAGGGGGACAACATTCGAGCATATCAAAAGCACGGGTACGAAGGTCTTTTACTTACCTCATACTCGTCTTATCTCCTCGGGATAGAATCCCTGGGGTTGTGGTTTCTGGAGCCAAGGGGGGCGGGGGGGGGGGGGCAGTGTGTCCTTATAGGCTGTGAGTAGGAAAACGTTAGAGAATCAGAAGCACTTAGCGCGAGGTTTCTAGTTGGTAGGTGGACTTAGCTATCGGGGTCCTTAAATCTCTTCCAACGCTGTGATGTTCTAAGGTTTATCAGCTCTTCGGTCAACTCTGTTCCCTAGTACCTTTGAGTGTCGTATCTTTATAATATTCTATCATTTACATCGTTTCACCTTACCCATCCTTTATATTCCATTTTTTTTTACACCGTTTCGCCTTACCCAACCCCAGAAATCGAGGTCTTTCTCCATGCGCGAGTCCCTGAGTCAGTCGCATATTTGACGGCAGAGTGTCGTGTCTTAGATTCGATCCTCCATCCGGGGCTGGGCGACCATCTTCTATTAACCTTAAAGAGAGAGCAGAGTAGGGTGCACAGAAAAGAAAAACTCTCCCGCTGATCCCACATTTTAAATAAAACATGCAATACCCGTTCATAGTTTCGAAAACCTTTATTTGCACAATCGTTCAGCATGTTGATAGGACAGTGTGATCGGGGTTGGCCGGATACGGCAATGGCTAAAGTGCATACAGTAGAGGGGGGGGGGGCTATCTTGTAGGATTAAAAACATGTTTAAACAAGCATTTACAATGCAACGGTTTCGCCTTTGGAGAAGTTAGAGCTATTGGCATTGTAAATGACAAAATTTGTATGTATGTGTTGGTTTTGAAAACAGATAAATAAATGGCATTGTCATTTACATTGCCAATAGCTTAATCTCTCGCAAATGTGAGAACTATTGTACCCTACAGACGAGCTCAGCAGACAGCAATTACTACCACCCACACACACACCCAGAGCCAGCCACACACACCCAGAGCCAGCCACACACACAACCAGAGCAGTCACATACACACACACACTGGAGCAGTCACACACACACACACACACTGGCGCAGTCACACACACACACACACACACACACTGGAGCAGTCACACACACACACAGGAGCAGTCACACACACACACACACACACACACACTGGAGCAGTCACACACACACTGGAGCAGTCACACACACACTGGAGCAGTCACACACACACACACACTGGAGCAGTCACACACACACACACACACTCTGGAGCAGTCACATACACACACACACACCCAGGAGCAGTCACACACACACACACACACACTCTGGAGCAGTCACATACACACACACTCTGGAGCAGTCACACACACACCCACCCAGGAGCAGTCACACACACTCTGGAGCAGTCGCATGCACGCACACACTGGAGCAGTCCCACACGCACACACACACTGGAGCAGTCACACACACACACACTGGAGCAGTCACACACACACACACTCTGGAGCAGTCACATGCACGCACACACTGGAGCACCTTGGTTGGATGAATTGTTGATGAAAGAGGTGCTTTATAGTAAAAGAGAAGAGTGGCGACCTAACTGCACCTGATTGGGATGTGGCACAGGCAGAAGAGCGCCAATAAACATTCCAGTTCCATGCCTGAAATTCCTTGGTAGAAGCTGATCGGAAGCACGGAGCCGTAGTGGGCTGCTGAATATTGCAAATACCTCAAGGAGGGCAGTAGAGGGGAGGTTTTTGTGGTGGACTCAAGTGAACTAGCTGTCAATTGATGGTTAATTGCTGCGTGGTTTTGGACAAGTTGGGAAGTTGAGGCACTGCTGCTACAAGACCCTGAATTAAATGAGTGCCCGAAAACATCCCTTTCTGTTTGTTCATTTTATATATATATATATATATATATATATATATATATTTATATATATATATATATATATATATATATATATATTGTTCGAAGTCAATAAAAATTGCGTGGTTCGTTGGCTCGGATTTGAAATAGATGCCTTGTTATTCTGTCTGATTTACAATGCTTTTTATTTTAAAATGTTTCAAGTTGGATTTACAATGTTATTTTTATTATAATGTTTTAAATAACATTGAATGTAGTTGTTTATACAATATCTAGCACAACATTTTTAAAGACGAAAATATATTATTTAAACAGGTTTTATCATTTCAATCTATTTAACTTCTGTGAAAGTGAATATGAGGTTAGTGTACCTTCCTAAAGGGAGCTCAAACTACTAACACAAAGAAAGTAGGAAAAAGTTTTTTTTTAAAGTAACATTACTTTTCTAAACAGCAACTCATTTGAAGGTTTAAGTTTCTCTAAGAGCACAAATCTACTGTAAATATGAGATCAGATCAGCTAATAACTTTTTCCACCTCTGAAAGCTCTAATTTCATAAATGTAAATTGAAAATAAAAAAACAATAAAATTCTATGTCTATCAAATTACACTTTTTTAAATTAAGAGGGTATGGATTGTCTGAAGAAACAGAGGTGGGAAGTTAATGCAGGACTTAAGTACCGACCTCTCTTGTTAATTGTCTTTACCCAATTAACATACAATATCAATATGGCATAAAGGCATACAAATCCATACTTCTCCTCACATTTGCAACCAGCTGAGTTAATGTTTGTAATTAACACCGCAATATTCATGTACGTCTTCCTGTTCCTAGGGCAAGGAGTTACATTTAACAGCTCATATTCCAGTAACATGGTGTCCAGGAGTGCACCCCTTATGTTTTGAAAGTAGCATGTTAGCACTCTAGTAGTCTATTAGAATTCTGTGGGATTCATACTGCTACCCAGTTCAGTAAATATGCACATACAAGAATCACATGCATGCCACCTGCCCCAGCTCAACACATTCCTCTGCATACCTGCACATCTGATATAATTATTTCGCTGTGCGCAAACAGCACACGAGGTTAAAATTGTAATGTAGCAGCATGACAACTATGACAAGGCGTGACGCAAACTTCTGCACGGGGGGGGGTGGAGGATCCTCAACCCTTTAGGTGCCCCCTATTGAGCCAATACAGATAGTAAGGTAGGAGACTTGGGGGGGTGTTTGTCACATTCTGTAGGGTGAGGACTGGAGCATCATATTGCGTCACGCCCGTGGCATGTCGCAGCAGTGCGGAACCACAGCAGATGCATTCAGACATTATGGATGGAAAGCACGCGACTAGCCTGGGCGCAGACAGCGGGGTTACAAATACACACCTCCAAAGCCTGCTGCTGCTAACAAGTTGCACAATGCGCACACCAGATTCAGAACAACACAGTGCAAAGAAAACCTTGTTGCACTAACAGCAAGGTCTAAATGCGACAATCTCCCGTGCCCCAGAATATGGCACCCGTGTACTGGATTAATATAAATAACAGGGCCCGAAGGTTAAAAGCACAAGCATTTGAAAGACACAAAGATCCCGTGTGAAAATGTAGGAAAAGTGACTACGAGGATTGCAAGTATACCGAGTGTGTGACTGGGTGCGTATATTAAAGAACTACAAACTCGTTTTCCTTGTGACCACGCGATACTTTTATCCACATTACAATGATCAGGGGAAAAATGTAAAAAAAAATCAAACTCCGTGATTGAATATTTGGGCAAAGAAAACAATTCAGGGACTAAATGCAGAAAAATAAAACATTAATATGGAAAAAGTTAAGGTACGTAAAGGGAATATTAATAAATAATAAAAAATGGCACAAAGTTGCAGCTCAGGTGTGCAGCAACACTTAAGTAGCAACGGGGGTTTCCAGCCGTCCCTGGGACTTGCCAGGAACACAACAAACACCACAGCCGCTTTCCTAACTTAGGGGTGCGCGTTTCTCCAGCTGACAGCGCTGGCTGCACGCACATATACACACATTCTTAAATACACAGAGTGCAACGGGGATAAGATGCACATAAACCTTGACGGGGGCTCTATGCTTACTTCTCGTCCACATGAATGCTGGGCGGACACTTGATGGCCAGGTCGGTCTTCCAATGGACGTGCCGAACTTTATACACCTGCCCGAAGCCGCCCGAGCCGATCTTTTCCCAGTTGGAGAACTCGGCGCAGTCGAAGGTCTTGAGCAGCCCCATCTCCCAGGAGGACGCGCCCTCTCCCGCCATGGTGCCTGCTCCAGTGCCCGGCCGCTGGGCGCCCGCCTGCCTGCTCGCTGCGCCTCTGTTGTCTTCCCCGCAGCCCTGCCCTGCCCAGGTGACTGGGGTGTGTTCATTAACCAGCCGCTGACGTTACTTCCTGCGCTGCCATTGCAAACGCACCTTTGCACCTGAGAGAGTCCGTGGGAGGCACAACAAGTTCAAACTTCTCTCCGCCCGCCAGGTACTGCCGGGAAGCCGAGGCTCGTGACTGCCACCTGTAGTTCAAACGCGAGCAACTACAGTAGATGATTCTGCCTCATCATGTCATACTATACATTGCAAAAAAAACCAAGTCAGGTCCCGGGCCGCGCTGTGATTGGCTGACGTCACGGGGGTGTCCCGGCCGGCAGCCAATCACAGCGCGGCCCTGGAATGACGTCACGGGGGTGTCCCGGGCCGGCAGCCAATCGCAGCGCGGCCCGGGACAAAGGGGCGGGGCTTAAAAAAAGCACCAGAAACCCCCCCGAATCGCGTTTTCGAGAGAAAACGCGATTGACAGCCTCTGCCTCCCAATGGCTAGCCTCCATTTATGGAGCTAGCCAATGATAGGCAGAGGCGGGTCATCACCCCAGATAGAAATCAAGAGGTTTTGCTAGCGCATGCGTACTTCGTACGCATGGCTAAGGCAAAACCTAAAAAGGTTCATTCATTCATTCGCAGTGAACTAAAAACGTCTATCGAATAGTTGAGGGACCAAGGGGCATTCATTTCATAATTGGAAACACAGTTGGACTAGTTGTAATCAAATTCCTATAGGTATACCATGGGAGTGTGTCATAAGCGAGGTTACATGTCAGATATGATAATATCATAATGAATCGTACATTGAAAAACATTTTTCACGAGGTCCTTTTACATGTTCGTCGAGTGAATCCTTCCTCTTTTCCGTCAAGTGTACAAAGGATCATAACATATCTCGGAACATCGAGTCTTTTTTAGCGAAAGAAAACACCACGAGGCGTTCGTAAGTTCCTATTGTTACCGGCGCCATTTTGGGCGGGGCCGGGTTAGTCCGGAAGTAGTATCAAGGAAAAAATGTTTCCTACAACCGGCAGTTGGACCAGAGTCCTTTTCAGCAGTTCGAGAATTCATGCTAACAGAAGGAGTGACTATGTCATGCTTATTTCGTTAGCGATCAAGGCAGTTGTTCCTCACCGGAAGCCTGCAGGGGCCGAGGGCTCCTGGGACCTTTGTAGAATCTTCAAGGCTGTGGGGGTGCTGTCGGAGGTGGGGGCTCGTGCCCCGGTGGGCAAGCGCCCGAGTTACGTTGCTGTTCACAGTTACTCTAGCGGCCGAGACCCGCCTTCCAGGGGGCCCAGACGCCATTTTGAGGCCTGCAGCAGCCGCCCTTCGTCGAGTCTGCAAGAGTGGAGGAGACCTTTTGGAGTGAACCCATGTCCAGTGCTGCGGAAGTATGGCCACCTGCGGTGCATGTTCGGTGCTGTGCGGGTATTGACGCAGCCGTTGCATGTTCGGTGCTGCACAAGTATCGGCACCGTTGCATGTTCGGTGCTGCGCAAGTACTGGCACCACCGCCTGGCTGGAGGAGTTCGGCGCTGGGCCGGGGGCTGGGAAACCTCCTATCCGTGGAGGTGGGAGAGGCTCGTCCGCGTCGCCTCTCCCTCCCAGCCCGACCTGGACTAATTTTCGCGGAGGTATGTACAAGACATCCCCCCTCCAGAGTTGTCGCAGCCATTATTCAAGAAAGAAGTGGCGCCTGGCGTGTTGCTGCCGCCATTACGGAGGAGAAAAGGAAAAAATGTCCCGTCCGTCTCTGGGCCGGGCTTCCGGTGGATGTCGGCCGGACGCCCCTTGCTCTGGCCCCATGAACGGGTTCCTTGGCTCACCGGCTGCAGCCGGATCCAGTTGGCCCCAGTCCCCGGCCATTGGTGGCCGGACCGGGGGAGCATGTGGCGGGACTATCTGCAACTCTCACGTGCCACCGTGGCCGGACTGGGGGAGAGAGAGAGAGGGGGGGTCAAGGACATAGACATTCCCCCCCCTACAACTCTCCGGTGTGGTCAAGGTGATCCCCTGGCTGGGTCCCGCTGGCCCTTGTCTCTCCTCCGGCTCCACCCTATGTTACGATTTCCTGGCCGACTGTTGGCAGCAGGACCCGCCTTATATGGGTTGCTGCCGGCTGGGCGTAGCCGTAACCCTGCCCTACTTTGGAAGGTTCCAGAATGGGGGGGGGCGAATGTTCTGCTGACTTTCATTTTCTAGTTTACCATTCTTGTTCCAAACGTTTTCTGTTGTTAGGGTATTGATAGGTGTTATTATTACGTACTGTTATTTGTTTCTTGTTCGTCATGTTAAATAAAAGTTCAAGTTCATCAGTGGCCTACGGATTTCGTTTTCTCATTCCTTTCTTTCCAGGTTGTTTCATGCTAAAGCTTCTGTTAACAGAAGTTTAAGTAACACGGTAACACAGGCAGAGGGATGACGCAGATTCATGCATCACGTACACACAAACTCAGACGGGGAGACAGTACAAATATTATATAAAAAGACCCAAGACAAACATAAAACAGTTATTGGCTATAATTATCTTATTTCTATATGCTGCGCATACTTTTTGTTAGAGCAATGGGGCAGGCTTTAGTTATATGCCTATAAGGATGCGGAAGAAAGGAGGTAGTAGGTTTTCAGACATTGGCAATATCCCTAGTCCTCTCGGCGAAGGATACTTGTGTAACCCTTACCTCGAAATACCCTAAACTTTTCCCTACTTGGCTAAACGTAAGGTTGCTTGATCATGTGTGTACATTATTCTTTCGGGTTTCTTCGGGGTTTGTCGTCTGTCAATTTAGAGCTAGACTGGGTTTTCCCGTCTTATCGTTGTTTTGATCTATGAGGACTCGAACATGTCGCTGAAATCGGCCTGGCGAAATCTGTGCCATCGGGCATAATCGAACATGGTGGTTCTATCTGGCCTGTCCGTGTCAGTCTGATTCATCTTTGTCTCGCGCCTTTTCCCTTTCTGCCGGCCTGTTATTCCTGTCGGTCCTCTGCTCCTACTCACGTTCAGTAGAGTCGGGCATTGGTCTTTCCAGTGCCCGGCATATCTACAAAAAGCACATTGGTTTTGCCCTAAGTCTGGCCGTCCTGTGCGTAGTGTCGGGGGATTACTTTCGGGACGTTGTGTCCTGGGGTCGTCCTGTCGATACGTTCCTTTACCTGCTCTGCCCTCGTCTTTTTTCTTTCGTTGCATTGCTTCTTTGCGCCACATACCGAGGAGGTCGAGCATAATAGGCGTTGTCTTATTATCACGAAGGGCTATTTCTAACGTTTCTATTTTATCAAGATCGAAGGATCCTATCAGTGGCCACTGTTTCTCTTGATTTTCTTTGGTATACCTGTGCCACAGTTTACTATAGGCTATGGTAACTAATCCATAGTTTATGAACATGTCTTTATTAGGGGTGCCTTCCAGCGGAGCTAGATGATCCACCTCTAATAAACGGTCCGGGCTGAACCAGCTATCGACCAGTGGGGAGAAGACAGACATGACAGCTCACAACGAGGGACAAAAAGTCAGCACTGCCTATCTTATCACTGTGTGCAAAGACTAGACAGAATATTTCTATTCTACGTTGTTTGCAGGCAGTGAATACCTCATGAACCAATATCAAAACAATAAATAAACGACCAGTGGGGAGAATAAGTAGATCCGCAAAGGTCTGCGTCCTCTACCCTTTCACTATCTGCAAAGGGGGACCTGTTCTTTCCTGTTTGTAGACAGAGAATCTCCAGAAAACAATCCGCGAACAGTAGTTCGAGGTCAAAAAACCGTTAATCAGTGTGGGAGGGGGAAATCTCCCGAAAATAATTCGTGAACAAATGAACAATCAATGTGGGAGAAAGATAGGCACGCTGGCTGCGTTACTTATCCTTCACTGTTTGCAAAGAGAAAGAGCCTACTGTTTCTTCGTGTGCAGACAGTGAATCTCCAAATAGGTCAACAAAGAGTAATACTAGTATTTTCTGAACAATTAAACAATTATTTCGTGTTTCGTTGTGTCTACACGACCTTACCCGGACCGTATGGACAGTTTCTTGTCTTCCGAATTCAGCGCCCGATCGTCCTCTTTTCTTTGTGTTCCTCGCAGCACTCCTGATGGTTCCCAGTCAGGACCGTAGATCACTCGGAGAGGTCTGTTCGGAACCAGTGAAGTTCGGATGATCGGCTGCCAGACGAGGGTCTATTGGGCAAGAGCTCTCCCGATCGTTGCAGTCGTTCACTCTGTCGTCAGGACCTCTCCCACTGGATCCACGAGTCGCTGATGGGCCCCACGCTTGGGACGCCAATTGTTAAATCTATGGTCAAGGGACAATCGATATTTGCCCGGCGGTATCGCCTCTTTAACCAACGAATTATTAATCAATGAAGAGGCAGGCACTGGAGACGGGAAGGCAGGAAACAAGGTTTATTCTCTCCGGAGGAGAACACATCAGTTCAGACAGCAGGTATCGTCATGAGGTGCTCTACCCGCATCTCGGAGGCCTGGCCTCTTATACACAGGTTTATTGCTTTATTACATACAACACATTCTTGGTAATGCTTTGATGTACGGAAAGGATATCCTCCGAATCTCCCCTTCAGGCTCGTTCCCACACACAGTTACAGTTGAAGTCCCCACCCCGGTCACAACAGGTGATGATTATCGCGCAGCTGGACATTCCGCCGATTCACGGAATGTGGGGGGTTTGATCGGATCTCATAGGGAGGGGGCTTTGATCAACTCGAGGGTCCTTCAATGAGGGAAGCTTCCTACTGTACGGGGGGGGCAATAAACAGTATCCGCAGAGCTTAGGTGGTGGCCTGGGAACGAGGAAGACAAACGGGCACACAGGAAAAGGGGGCTTGCATCAAAGGGCCTGGGACCAGGAAAGGAATGAAGGGAAGTGTCGCGCTGGGAACAGGATGGGGTTCTGAGGCAGGGCTGCGCTGAAGAGGGGTTTATGACCCAAGGCATGTGCGAGCGGGGGTTGTCAGAGTGTGGGCTTTATGAGGGAGGAGGGCTATGCTGGGGGCCAGTGGCATGCAAAAGGGTTTGTTCTGATCGAGGCACCTAAAATGGCGGGTGCGCACGACAAAAAGTGTGGCATCAGGGGAAAAGGGCAAGATGGCGCAGATAATGTTTACCAGACCGTACTAATTTTCCACACAGGTTTTCTTAAATTCTCTTGGATTTTTAGAAAAAGCACTAAAGCAGGGATTAGTTCACACTGGTGAACCCCAGCTTAATACACGAGAGACCACTTCTGCTCCGGCCCCCTACCCCAGCTCAATCTGCATACATTCATGGGCCGGCCCAGCGAGAGAAAGTGAGTGACACCTATGCCCAGGGCTCGAGTGGGGGTACCACGTGGGTGGACGGCACCCCCCAAATTATTTTACCGGGGGGGACGCCATCCACCCTGCCAAACAACTGGACTTCACTCTTTGGCCTCTCTGGGAGGAGGAGCTTGGCACCTTTCGTGACGTCACTTTCGGTCGTGACGTCACTTCCGGTGACAGTGTCCCCACACTTCTTTTTTTACGACTTGTGCCCTGCCTCTGCCCCTTGATAAAAGGGAGGTATGGACACCCATCTGCCTCCATATAGACCACTCTGGCACCCACTGGGCCGCTGGTGGCATCCGAACAGTTTCAAAGTATAGAATACTTTTTTGGTGCAGACCCCCGCTTACTGACAGACACGTTTCGCCAGGTGCGCAACACCCATTGAACTCACCGGGCTTCAGCCCCCCCCCCCCCCCGTCGTGTGTGGCACCCCGGGATGAGACCGATCCCAGACACACACAGAGCCGCACCCGAACGTTTCACAGATCTTTAAAAGACCATTTGAATGTTAATTAGGCCTTGTTGTTGTTTCACCCCTTCTAAGAGCCCCTGCAGCTCCACTCTGCCTACTGATTAAAGATTCAGCCCCCCCCCCGAAATGTTTTCTTAGCCCCCCCCCAAATTTGACTCTAGTTGCGCCTCTGCATTTCGCCTTGCAGCTCTTTCGATGTCCTTGCTTTATCATTATAAAGTTGGTTTTCTGGTATGGGGGATTCCTTCATACACTATTGATGCAAGAGCAAAGGTTTTTCCTTTGCTGGTCCCCCTTATGATGCCTAAGCCTCATGTAACGTAACTGGTGCTATGTAAAGCACTCTGATACCCGCTTCCGGTCAAATTCGTGCTATAATAAAACTGCAAAAAAAAAAAACATGGATTCCCCTAGTTCAGGAAAACACTTGAAGGGTGGTGGCAGTGACCCATGCCTATTAACAAGTTTGTTGCGTGCTTGCATGTTCAACTTTAGTGAACATCTGCGGGCGCAGATGGATTGACAAGACAAGCATTGGCAATATCAATAGGTCTGGCTTGTGAATGCCAGGCCCAAAACTCCATGTATGTTAATGACTGCCCTCCTCCTATCTGTGCTGCTGCCAGAGAAAATACCATAAATGATCTATTTATCTCAGACACTTTAATAGCATTACAATGGCATGTGTGTGACGCTGAAAATTCAAGCTCAGGCAGCTCAGGCAACTGGATAAATACATAAAATAATCAGAGCTATGTGGAAGGCAAACATCTGCCCAATCCAAACAAGCACTCCTGGTTCCAAATGTGTGGGTGGAGTCAATGCCCCTCTCCTGCTATTTTTGCCATAAATATCTGGCAACAGCTGCTCTGTCAATTTATTTAGACCATAATTATGCCTATGAAGTGGTCAGCTGAGAATACTTGCACAGAGATCAGCCCTCTAAAGCCCAAGAAAGTATGGATACGAAGATGAACGCAGGCGGCACTGATAACAGATGATGGTTTTGGGAAAATAGTTACTGTTTAATCTTGTATTCATTAGTTAATTGTACCCAGCACTAGCTTTACAAATGCATTGCTTCTTTTGAAGCTCAAGTGGATTCCATTATGATCATTTACCAAGATAGATTTTCCCCGGAGACTAGCATTTGTAGCTTGTAATAGTTCAACTTTACCTTTTGTTCACTTTCATTTTTAATATATTTCTTACTGATTGCTTCTATAGCTGTCGTCTTATTCTTTCAATGGCATTTTACTTTGTATTTTTCAGATTATTGATGGTGTCGTAAAGTGTTTTAATTTGCATTGATAGCTGCATTTGGTGCATACAACCTTTGTTGTAGATCTACTTAAAGATTTATTGGCCAACTATGAATTCTCTATTTGCATGTTTATGGCTTGTGAGTGTAATAAAATAGTAAATGTTAAAAGAGAAAGAGGCGATAGAATACATAAGGAATGGTTCAGAAATGGAACTTGATGATCATTTTGCGTGGATTTGCTGCATGGTCCTGGAATTGGAGGATGCTTTGCACCTTGGAGTTACTTGGAGGAGGAGTCATGTCTTGGGTCATTGGAAAAGGTCTGTTAATGAAGGGGTGTCAAGAGAGACAGCCACTTGAATATTACAGAGGTGTCTGCAGGGCGGAGATGGGTTTGCGTTTGCAGTTCCAGGATGTGGTAATAAAGAACATTGACATCAAAGGACAGGAAGTGTACTGATTTGAGTTCTAAGAATCTTGTGGGGGCACAATTTAGTATGTCTGATATTTGTATGGGGGTCTAGCCGGTTGACCTGTGAAGGTTAAAAAGATAGCTTAAATTTGATACTTTTTCAAGTAGTAGTGATGTAAGTCTTAAAGGAAGCAGTAGTATTGAGGGCAAAGCAGCGCTGCATGTTGAAGAATGGAGGAGGTACATGTACCGAAGCATGCTCTCAATTATCGCAGATTGCAGGGTCCTAATATTATGGTCCTAATAAGAGGACAATCTGCAATGGCTAAAGGGACGCCGAACAATTGGATAGCAAGGCTGCAAGTAACACGCACCTGAATAGAATATTGGGCTGTGGAATATTCACATAGATCCGGGAGGCTTTCATAGCTGTAAGCTTAATCAATGTCTTGATCCAGATGGATTTGTAGTTTGAGCCTTAATCAGTGTCTTGGTAGAGTGGAAAAAAGGTGGAAAATGATGTTCAGAAAGTGGTATCAGTCAGATGTGGTATTTGTGGCAAGTCGAGTGGAGGGCCCCGTTTCGCTGACGAACTAATCAAAGTTATTGTGGGCTCAAAGTTAAGAGAAAAGTTGTGAGAGAGAGATTAGTACTGGAATGGTTTTGAGAGCCATGGGTGACTGCAAACTAATGAAGGTTTTGACACAGTTCATCATTAGGCTGTTTGGTCTTTCACTTCTCATTCATAGGATGATAATGGACGTGTGAGTCAAAAATATATATATTTGAAATTGTAATTTGAGCTTCATCAGCAGTGAGGTGGTAGGGAAAACAAGGAAATAATGTTTGAGACAGTTGCGAAAAGCAAGTTATTAGATGTCATAGACTGAATGCTAGTTGAGTGTCATCATTTGAAGTGAAGTGTGCAGATTTGGTAGCAGAGGATGGTTAAGGGGAACAATTGGCATGCTATTAGGAGAGCGTGCAAGAGCATTGATGCCCGACTTGTTACAGCAGTCATTAGTATGTGTTCGTCACCTGTTGAAAGGCAGTTGAGTTTAAAAAGAATGGGGATGGTAGATACATTTTGGGGATATTCATGTCATAATATATGGATATACATAGCAACAGTGTGGGGAACAATTCAAGATTATGTTCCTTGCAAATGGATAGTAGGCCTGGTTTGACCATGGAGCCAAGACTAGCCTTACAGAAGACTGATGACACAATCCTTGAAGTGATGGGTTTTTCGTTTATTGTAAATATCAGGGTAGCCTGGTGTATTTAAAGTGAGAAATTTGTTGAAATCTGTCCCAATTATAGATTATTGGTGTTGATATAATAGAGAAGAGAGAAATGGAGATAGTGGAGGGTCAGGGATAAGAGTTTGAAGCAGGCACGCTAGAATTCAGTGGTGAGAAGAGTTTGAATACAGTTTAACTGTGGTAGTGTAAAGAGTATGGCTTTGATATTTGAGAGGTACAGAAATTGTGGAGACAGAGGACAGCCAGGCCCCCTTTGTACATGGCTTGGGGGCTGTAGTAATTGAAAGGTATGGGGAGTATGACATGGGACATCTTGACCAGTTATGGCCTCCCTTGGAAGAAGGTAACACGGTCCTAAGCTGTGAGAGTTGGTTGCTTCATGCATAGTGCTGACGGTCTTGGGTGCACTTTGAGAGGAGGTGTATTTATATGGATTGAGGTGGATTTGCCATTCTGAAGTCATAGATATTACACCATTTCCAGAGTTGTGAGTATGTTGGACTTCGTTCAGTCTCTGAATTGCTGGTGTGTCCAGGGTTGAGGTGTTGAGTTTGAGTGAGGAGAGTGTGAAAGTGCCAAGCATGTAAGGCGATTTTGATTGAATAATGCATTAATTCCCTGGCTCACGCGATACTTGAGGGAAATGAAACAGATAATGGATGCATTTTGGTGATAACGTATATACACAAGTTGCACAGCAGTTCTGTTCATTAGATACCTCATCCGACACGAAAAGGTCTGATTAGTTGGAATTTTGAGAAGGGTAAAGTGTTTTTGGCAGAAGCTATATATTTTGGGGTTACGAGTAGAGAGCAAGAAGACAAGCTTAAGCCATTTTCCTTACCAATGGTGCCAAAGTTGATGTCACTAAGGAAGAAGAGATAGAAAAGATGTTGAGCACGCCGAAGCCCTTCATAAGTGGATTACCTTCTCGAGTAGGACAATTTTCAATGGGAACAGTGGATCAAAGAGTGTTTCAAATGTATACAGACAAGTGACTCTGGAGTAAAATGATGGGGACAGAATTACCCCACCCTGCCTGCCTTGATTATGTAGTATTGCATGTGAAAATGTTGTGTGGTCCATGCGAAGGGCTGCTGTGTTTTGATTGTTGCTTGATAGTTCACAAGTTTCCCTTGACAATCAAGTCTGTTATGAGTATTAGTGACAAGTCCCCTTCTTTGGGTAGAGATCTTGTTCCCTTGACTGAGCGAGATGTTCTAGAGAAGACATGATGGTCTCAGGAAATTGTGTGTGTGGCATGTTGAAGTGTGTGTGATTGATTATGAGCCTTTGGGCTGAAGAGGGCAGGAGATGGGTCCATAGAAAAATGTGGAAAAGTGCCTGTGCTCAAAGGATACTGTTAAAGGAAGATGTTTCCTGGTTGCGTAAGAGTTACATGATAAGTTGGCTTATCAATCAGGACAATCAATCAATCAGGACATTTGTAAAGCGTACTACTCACCCACGGGGGTCTCAGCGCTGCGTGGGGGGATGCTGCTACTGCTCGAATAGCCAGGTCTTGAGTAGTCTTTCGAAGGTAAGCAGGTCCTGGGTCTGCCGTAGGAGGATGGGGAGGGTGTTCCAGGTCTTGGAGGCGAGGTGGGAGAACGATCTGCCACCGGCAGTCGCTTTTCGGATGCTGGGGATGGTGGCGAGGGCGAGTTGGCTCTGAGAACTGGAGAGGTTTGTAAATGAGTAGTCCACAGTCTACCATGGATGGCGCTTCATTTATTTTTGACTTCATGTTGAGACTGAAATTGTACAACAGGAAATTTCAACAATGGTCCAGCGTTTTATCATACGTCAAGGGTTATACCTCTCCTCTCTATTCCTCGCATAAATTATTTTCTTTTTAATGTTGCAAATTCTGTGGCTTGTCCCAGATAAACAAGGGAAAGTGCCTTGTGTTGACTAGAGCAGTAAAGATATGACACTACGTCTGCAGCTTCTGTTTTTTACAAGATCTGCTGCTAAAATAAAAGCTTGCAGAATTCTCAGAGGATTCAACAAAGATGGTCTAAATTTTAGCAGCCCATAGGACGAGACATAGTTGAAATTATTGACTGTGTTTTTGAGTAGTTTTATTGTGTTCAGTCTGATGTAGAAATTTAGATTGAACATGTAGAAAGTGTATTTTAATGTCATATCTTAATTTGGGGCGAATTATGTGTTGAAACATTTGCATGAGCATGTAAAACACCCTGTCCTGAATTTCACCGGTTTTTATTTTGGAGAAACAAATGTAGTTTTCTAGGTTTTAGTCGGGAATGTGTTAAAATATGTCATTTGTTTAGACAGACCTGAAACGGAAATAGATACCAAAGAGGGGACAAAACTCTTACTGTGTAGTATGTATTTTAATGAGACGTGTGTCCAATAAAATGCCCATAGATCCTACATCACTGTCTCCAATCTCCATTGGGTAGATTTATAAGCCCCTTGCACTGCCCCATATTTACAAGGACAGGAAAAGCCACCCTACGTGGCTTTTCCTGTCCTTGTAAAAATGGCCCCTTTACACGCAGCACTTTGCGTGAAATTGGCGTTCCATGGGTGTTGCTGTGGGTGTTCCCACGCAACATCCATGGAACCAGACACATTTCCAGATTTACGAGGATTCATAAACCTGGAAATGCGTCAGTATGCTACGCTACTCTAGGGGTGGCGTAGCGAGGAGAATTTTGTTCATTTTTCCTTGCTTTTTTCCTCTTTCAATGCATGCTGCATTCTACAGCACACATTGAAAGAGGAAAATGCCTTTAGTGATTGTTTTTTGTGCAGGAAGGTGCCCCTTCCTGCACAAAAACAATCTCCCCATGACTCGGGCATCCTTGCACCATGGTGCAGAGTACCTGCGCTGGCGCTTGGGAGCTGTTTGTGCACCTTCGCAGGGGAAAGCACAGGACTGTGAAATATTATTGTAAATATTTTGCATTCCTGTGCTCTGAAAGTGCCGCAGCGTGGCGCAGCCAAAGGGCTTGCAGTGCCACGCTGCGACACTTTCTTGTAGATCTGCCCCCATGTGTTTCAGTTCGCACACCTTCATCAAAGGACTCCTACTCCTACAGATCACCAAAGCACTAGCACCCATCCTCAACGCCTCCATCGACTCTACCATAATACAGGACATCTGGACACATGCCACCGCCATGCTCCTGTTTAAGAAACCCTCCGCTGACCCAGCCACGCTTTCCAACTAAAGACCCATCTCCATCCTACCATACCCGGAATAGGTCCTAGAGAAACTACTTAACCGAGGCCTCACCAAACACAGGGCGGGCTTTAGGGCGGTGCGACCAGTGCGGCTGCACTGGGTGCTGACCCGGAGTAGGGCACAGGCTCAGGGGTGGCAGTCAGTGTGTTTAGCAATAACATACGATTTAAAAGCACCTGCTGCAGAGTTCTATGTGTGTCCAGCTTCAGGCAGCAGTAAAAATGAAAAAGATAACTTTTGTGATTAATGTTCCTGCTAGAGTAACAGATGGATTTTATCTAGTGGCAGTTTTGACTCGCCATAAGGTAGGGCAGAGGGTTAACGTGCATGCTCCAAAGAACAGATCTGTATTTTATGTGGATAGCTGGTTAGATTAGTAAAGCCAGCCTTTACAAGCGCTTTACCACAAATTAAATGTATGTGAGAGAGGAACTATAAAAGAGATAAGGGGCACTTTGTCAGGTTTTAGTGGGGAAATTTGAGGCGGAGGTCATGGGGGGGGGGTGCCAAAAAAATTATTGCACTGGGCACCACCATCACTAAATCAGCCCTGACTGACCACTTTTGCAACCACCAGCTGCTCGAGGTCATGCAGTCCAGATTCAGACCCAACCACAGTACAGGAACAGCACTCATCTCCCCCATGGATGACATCCGCATAATCCATGACAGAGGAGACACAACAGGCCTCATTGTCCTGAATCTCTCTGCAGCATTTGACATCTCACACCTCAAACTCATCAGGCTCCTGCACAACATTGACATCCAATGACCTGGTCTCCACTGGATCTGCTTCTACTTAAGGGATAGAACACAACCTATTGCCCTGGCACCTTACTCTTCAGAAACCCGGAAACTCCACAAGGTTCGGCACTCAGACATACTCCCTTCAACATATACATGATCCCTATGACCAACGTCATCCATGCACACAGCATCAACGTACACTCCAATGCTGATGAAACACAACTCATACTTCCGCTGAGAGAAGCCCCCAACACAAGAAACAAGTTCACTCCCTTAATGACTGAAGTCTCTAACTGGATGAAAGCCAACTGTCTCAAGCTCAACATCGACGAGACAGAAGTAGTGATCTTCGGCAAGAACACCCCACCATGGGACTCCAACAGAGGGGAGGTCGAACTCGGATCCACACCCAGAACACATGCAAGGAGCCGCTGAATTATCATCGACAGTGAACTAAACATGACCGTACAAGTCAATGCCATCACTGCATCCTGGTCCACATCCTGAATTTGGTGAGGAAGAGATTCAAACGACTCCCAAGCTACACTAGAAAAATTGTCACTCAAGCACTACTTACCAGCAAGTTAGACTACAATAACCCCCTGTACACCAACCAACTCATTCTAAGACTACAAACCATCCAGGACTCGGCTGCCAGATTCATCTTTAGCCTCCCACACACAACACACATCACACTGCACCTCGGGTAGCTCCACTGGCTCCCAATACACAAACATGCTCATTTCAAACCCCTCGCACACACATTCGAGGCACTACACGTCTCCGACCCCACCTATCTGAAGAGTCGCATCTCCTTCCACCAACCACCTTAACACCTCACTTCTGCAGGACTCCTGTTCGCAGACATTCCTCGCACACATCCCACGCATACACAGAAGCATATCAGGAGATAGAGTGTTCTATTACATCGCTCCTAAAGCGTGGAACAGCCTTCCAGTCACGGATGGACGGGGAACACAAACCAGCCCTGGCAATTCTGCTGGACCGGCCCCCTGGGGGGACACTAGTAAGAAGCAGCACTGTTGCCGCTTTAGCACTGCTGCCTCTTTTGTTACAGGGGGCCGATATTGCAGCACTGCTGAAAAACCGGCCCCCAGTAACAAGACAAGCACCCACTGCTCGAAAACCAGCCTCCACCCTTCTGTCCCACTGGGAAAATACCCAGTACACACTACGGCCAGCCATGCACGTTTTCAACTCCACATTAGAGCCTTCTCCTCTCTGCATAAATTCTACAAGAAACCGAAGACCTGGCTTTTCAATTAACCAACCTCTCATGGGCAAGGCTAGGTACACACACCTACTCAGCACCAGGATACTCTCGCAGGTGATAGGGTATTTTACAAATACACATAACATAACAACAACATAGGTAAATTATGTGAGTATAACAAAAATTTCATACAGGCATGTATCATGTCTGTATGCAAAGTATAGAATGTGTAACATATTTATGAGTACAGTAGGTAGGGGAGCTACTGCGGATGTGTAATATATCTGTGTGGTCAGTATGGTGCTGGAGTAATGTAAGTGTTTAAGAGATTTTGTGCACAGGAATGAGTATGTAGGTCTCTGTGTAACATATCTAAGAGTAAAGTATGCTCTGGAGCCCCTGTGGTTGTGTAATATATGTGAGTGTAGAGTGTGGTGCTGGTGTACATTTTTAACATGGCTGTGTGTACAGTAGGATACTGGATATGGGGTGTCAGCATGCAGGAAGGAACACTCTATGAGACAAGAAAAGAATGAGCTGAACAAAGCCAAAGGTGTTTACTAAAGAGCTCCTGCACCACAGTACAATTTACCACCAAACTGGTCACACAGCACACACTTTATCACACATAACACAGGCCTCTACACTTAATAGGTGGACAGATAGATAACATTGATGGCGGACTTTGCTCTAGTCCACGGGTACTCATAGTACGGCCTGCGGGCCGCCAGTGGCCCGGCAAGCCTTCCCTGCGGCCCGCGGACCTTGCAGACATCGTACCTGTGTTGTTTTTTTACAAGACTGTCAATCACCGCGGGTTGCAGCAGCGCGGACTCTGCTCTATGGGGGCCTGGCGATTCTTTTAAAGACCATTTACTTGTTAATGAGGCTTTGTTGTATTTCACCTCCTCTTAGCGCCCCTGCATCTCCACTGACTGGGTGGAGATGCAGGGGGCTAAGAAGAGCTGAAATACAACAAAGCCTCATTAACAAGTAAATGGTCTTTTAAAGACATGTGAAGTACTCTGGTGTGGCTGTGTGTGTGCGCCCGGGAAGCTGTCTCAGCCCAAGCTGCCACACACACACGGTGAGGTGACAGAGGGTGACGGAGGGCAGCAGGGAGTGAGAGCTGGGACAGGGACAAACAGATGAGGCAGAGACAGGGAGACAGAAATAAACAGAGACAGGGAGACAGAGACAGATACAGGGAGAGAGAGACAGAGAGACTGAGACAGGGAGACAGAGAGACTGAGACAGGGAGACAGACAGAAAGAGAGACAGTGACAGAGAGACAAAGACAGACAGATAGAGACACAGACAGGGAGACAGATACAGGGAGACAGAGAGACAGAGAGACAGAGACAGCAAGACCGAGACAGACAGACAGAGAGACAGAGTCAGGGAGACAGAGACACAGAGAGAGAGAGACACAGAGAGAGGGACAGAGAGACAGAGACAGGGAGACAAAGAGACAGAGAGACAGAGACAGGGAGACAGAGAGACAGAGACAGGGAGACGGAGACAGGGGATGGAGACAGAGGGAGGGAGACAGGGGAGGGAGACAGGGGGTGGGAGACAGAGGGAGGGAGACAGGGGGTGGGAGACAGAGGGAGGGAAACAAGGGGAGGGAGACAGTGAGAGAGAGTAAGGGGAGACCTAGGAAGTCAGTGACAGAGAGACAGAAACAGGGAGACAGGGAGACAGAGAGACAGAGGGACAGAGAGACAGAGGGACAGAGGGACAGAGAGACAGAGGGACAGAGAGACAGAGGGACAGAGAGACAGAGGGACAGAGGGACAGAGAGACAGAGGGACAGAGACAGGGAGACAGAGAGACAGGGGGACAGAGAGACAGAGGGACAGAGGGACAGAGAGACAGAGGGACAGAGACAGGGAGACAGAGAGACAGGGGATGGAGACAGGGGGAGGGAGACAGGAGGGAGACAGGGGGAGGGAGACAGGGGGAGGGAGACAGGGGAAGGGAGACAGGGGAAGGGAGTCAGGGGGAGACCGCGGAAGACTGAGGGGGACACAGAGGGAGGGAGTAGGAGACAGACAGAGGGAGATAGAGGAAAGGAGATAAAGGAAGGGAGACAGAGGGAGACAGAGAGAGAGGGAGGAGGGCGACAGACAGAGGGAGACAGAAGGAGGGAGACAGATAGAGAGAGGGAGAGAGAGAGACAGGGAGACAGAGAGGGAGAGAGAGGGAGACAGACAGAGTGAGTGAGATAGACGGAGACAGAGAGACAGAGAGAGAGAGAGAGAGAGAGAGAGATACATATATACTTACATACATATATATATATATATATATATATATATATATATATATATATATATATATATATATATATATATATATATATATATATATATATATATTACCTACGGGCAGTCGCCAGTAGGTATATATAGTTAGGATTTTTTTTAATAGGGATTTCTGAAAATTCTATGTTGAATAACTTTGGCGTTGATAGACGGAATTTGCTGAAATTTTCAGGAAAATAGCACATTTTGTTTCTGAGCGTCCCCTGAAAGTTTGGGGGGGTTTCGTCAAGTGGGGGCCGAGAAAAAAGGGGGGTCCCAAAACGTGTTTTTAACATTGAGTTTTCCATAGGGCGGTTGGACTCACTTTTAGCTCGAACGGCTGAATGGATTTCCACAAAACCTGGCAAAATTGTAGGGACTGGTAGCCCGATGTGCCTTTGCTATGTCTCAAGATATATGCTCCAGTGGTTTTTACGAAAATTAACTTTGAAAAATAT
The DNA here is from genome assembly GCF_964261635.1 of Lissotriton helveticus. Classification (NCBI taxonomy): domain Eukaryota; kingdom Metazoa; phylum Chordata; class Amphibia; order Caudata; family Salamandridae; genus Lissotriton; species Lissotriton helveticus. The sequence continues at coordinate 82,169,889 of NC_136064.1, forward strand.
ATATTGAGCTACATTGGGCTATATATATGTTAGAGCCCAAATGTAGCCCAATGTAGCCCAAAGATGGCCACCAGAGACAAAAAAAACAAATGTAGCCCAAATATCAGCCAGATGTAGCCCAACTATAGCCCAATGACAGAATGTCCCAGAGTGTTCTAAAGAACAACTAGAACGCTAACAGTCTTACTTATGACAAAAGTATGGCACACCTGAACTCATCTTGATTGGAATAAAGTGGTAACACTTAATACATTTAATTTGAAAAGGAACAAAATGAGGGGTTTCATTTTGCCATAGAAATGTTATATATATATATATATATATTACATCGGTTTCTGCAAAGGCAGAGGTTCTCCCGCACTCCCGGTATTCAAGTACGACTGCAACACGATTTTGGACGTTTCAATTTTCATTTATTTCCACAGCTCGTAATCAGCATACTCCTCGACGCGTTTCGCGGCACCACGCCGCTTTCTCACGAGGCAAATTTACATTTGTGCATTTTGTCATCACGTTTAAATAAAGTGTTGTGTTCACTTCTAAAAAATCGGAAGGGGGTGGTGGGAAGTGACGATTTACAAATGACTTCCTGTACAAAGTGCAGCTGAGCATTATGGTCTATGTAGTTCTTAATTCAAAACATTTTCAAAAACTCATATTTTTGTTATGCAGTTCCCTTTGTTGCATATACTTTTACTCTATTCTTGTCTGATGGCTGTTCAATAAAGTATTAAACATTTCAATAACATCATTTTAGCCCTCTGGTGGGCATAATTTCTTACATCACATATAGTTAACTTTACTCATTTCCTCCAGTGGATTGCCATGAAAGTTCCATGTTTTTAAATTTCAGCCGGTTGCTCATTTCAATCATTCCATTATTGTCCTTCTTGTGGACATTGGTTGCTCAAGGGGGTATTCTGTTAACGATTTTGGTGACTTTACTCTGCACAGTTTTTATCTAGTCTGCTAGGTTATTTGAAGTGAAAAAAGGTGCAAAATTAATCATACTTAAAAATTGGTGACAATAAAGAGGAGGACAGAGCAGGTTGTCTTTTGAGCAATTAATTACACTTTAGGGGCATTGATGTTACAGATGGTAATGAAGTTCCTCGTCCTGGTTCAATCCATGAGGGGTTAATGTTCGAAAGTTTAGGATGTGTTTTGATTCCTTCTGTCTTAGGGTTCTGATTCGATCGCCACCGCGTGGGTTGTTAATGACGCTTTCAATAGCGTAGAATTTTAATTTCTTCCAGTCACTGTTATGTTCTTTTTCCATATGTCTTGAGATGGCATTACTTCTGTCACAATTTGTTGTTGCCCTTACGTGCTCAAGGATTCGTTTTTTCAATTCGCACTTCGTGCTTCCCACGTATTTCAAGGCACATGGACATTCCACTATGTAAATGACGTATTCACTTTTGCAATTGATGAGCTGTTGTATTTTCCAAATTCTGTTATTTGCCATTGTAATTTCCTTTTTCTTTTCCGCAATGGCACACACCTTGCATCCAGAGCATTTAAAAAAAAAACTTTACTTTCGGCCAAGCTTCTGGTTTTTTGGCATTTGGAAATGGCTATGTACTAGTTTGTCCCGTAGGTTTTTTGCCCTTTTGTACGTCACTTGTGGATGATCCCCTACGATCTTTGCAGTTGTCTGGTCCATGTGTAGGATGTGCCAATTTTTTCTCAAGATGGCTAGGACTTGGTTGTTACTGGTTGAATAAGTTGTTATCAGTCTTATTTTATTCTCATCGCTTTTTTATGTTTTCTTTTCAGCAATTAAATCAGTTCGTGATCGTTTTTCAGTTCTCTCTAAGGCAGACTCAATTGTACTTTGGGTATACATCCTCTTTTTGAATCTTGATTCCGACTTTTGGCGGTGTTTTAGCCATTCTTCCTTTTTGGAGCAAATTCGTTTTATGCGGAGAAATTCCCCGTAAGGAATATTCTTGATCAAGCTGGTCTGATGAAAGCTCTGTGCATGCAGCACCAAATTTGTGGCAGTTGTTTTGCGATGGAGCGTCGTGTGTACCTCACTATTTTCAATGTATATCTCTGTGTCGAGAAACACTACTCTCGATTCATTTATCTCATAGGTAAATTTGAGATTGTAGTTTCAATTGTTCAAGATGTTGAAAAATTGAGAGAATTCTTCTTTTGTGCCATCCCATACTAAGAGAAGGTCGTCGATATATTGAAGCCAAGTTATTGTTTTGTTTTGGAATCTTTCATTTTCAATTTTCCAAGCCCATTCTTGCTCCCAGAGGCCCATTGTCAAACAGGCATACGAAGGGCTAAAGGAAAAGCCCATCGCTGTGCCTTTGATTTGCTTATACATTTGGTCCCCGAATAAGAATGCATTTTGTTCCAAGCACAGCTCAATCATCTCTTTTAGCATCTTGTTGTGGCTTGTATATTGTATGTCTCGATCTGCCAGGAATTGTTCACATGCTCTCAGGCCAATGTCAATTTGTATATTCGAATACAGAGACACCACGTCCATGGTTACTAATTTGTACGTGGTCTGCCACGGTGTTTCCTGTAAATGTCTTAAGAGATCCCCAGTGTCTTGGAGGTATGATGTTAGACCCTTCACGTATGGTAGTAAAAAGATGTCTAGATAATTGGCAATGGGCTCCAGGAGAGATTCCTTTGCGGAGATTATGGGTCTCCCTGGTGGTTTCGTGGGGTGTTTGTGCAATTTCGGCAAGAAGTAAATAGTGGCCATTTTGGGGAAAGGTGTTTTGAGGTATTTTACTTCATCTTCATTCAACAAATTTTGAGCCAACCAGCCATCCAGTTTGATATCTAATTCTTCCTTCCATTTACTCATAGGATTGCTTGGAAGTTTTGTGTAATATTCCTTGTTTTTGAGTTGTGAATTCGCCTCCTTCATGTAGGTGTCTTTGTCCAGGATGACGACGTTGCCGCCCTTGTCGGCCATTTTGATCTCTATGGTCATGTCTCCTTTTAAGTTGTTAAGAGCTTGTCTTTCTGCTGTTGAGAGATTGTCCTTTCTTTTGGGTTGTGATAGTTTGTATAGATCTTTTATGACACATTCATGGAAGAAGTCAATTTTATTCCCTGGGGGTAGTTGTGGATAGAATTTGGATGTTGGTCGCAATTTGCTGCACCCAGCTCCCATTTGGGGAACATGTTCTTCAATGCTTGCTGGTTCTTCTTGACCCTCCTGTAGTTCAATTAATGTCATGAGGCTTTGTGCATCTCTTGATGGTAGAGTGAGTGCGGATTGTGGGATTTGTCTTTCGAATCTGGCCATTTTGGGGTTTTCCACAAACAACTTTGCCAATTTTATTTTTCTTATAAATTTATAAAGATCGATTCTGGTCTCTGCTAGGTCAATATTGTTGGTAGGACAGAAACTTAATCCTCTTTTTAGAATATTTAGTTCTATCTCAGTGAGGTTCCGCTTTGATTGGTTGACTACTTCTAGTTCTTGGTCCGTATCCTTAATTTCGGATTCAGACTGTGACACTGTGCCCGGTTCTAATTCCATTTCTGACGCATGCTTCGGGTCATTGTTCCCACACGCCCCTCTCCAGAATTTTTGTTTGTGTTGCCGCTTGCCTCTCCTGGTTGGTTTTTTCGGGCATGTCCTCTGCCTCTTCCTCTGCCCCTCATTGTTGGTGGGGGACCCATTCTCTCCCAGTTTTTTTGCTGTAAGGCAAGTTTCATTTCGTCTAAAAAATCTCTTTTTGATCTTTGTTCCCCTGTTCTGCTTTCATCCCCGCTCACGCTGGCGTCCGTTGATGTCAGGGAGGAGAGGCTTCCTTCGTCTGCCCCAAAGGTCATGCTTTCATTGTTTTTAAATCTGTCAAATTTTCGGGCATATGTGAAGATCCTGCCTTCCAGGTAGTCTTCCTTGTCTCTCTGGAATTTATTTTGTTTCCGCAACTTTACAGACTCTTCATGTTTGGCAATGTAATGTTCCAATTCCTCTTAGAATTTTTTCAGGTCAGCATCCATTTCTATTTCTGCTAGGTCTTTCTCCAGGTTTTTTAGTTGTTTGGTAATTCTTTCCAGGGCTATCTCAATGTGTCTCACTAGGATCTCCATTAATCCTAGCGACGATTTGAGGATGTATTCGCCCCACTCAGTTAATAAATCATTACTTGTGTCCTGATGGTTCGGCATCAGATTAATTCTTAGTCCTCTTGGAACTCGATTTACACTCAGGTATTTTTTTAAAGCTGCCACCTCCCACCATTTGTTAATTTCTTTCTTGGACAATTTCTCCCAGGCTTTGAGTTTATTTTTGACATCCGATTTTTTGTTTCCAGTAGTTCCATCTGTATTAATTTTTGTTGCCTCGTCAAAGATTGTTTCTATGACGGTATTTCTGTCTGCTTCTCTTTTATCCGTGAGTATGCTGATATAATCAACGGCTTTTACTGTTACTGACTCGTGTATTTCCTTGTTTCCTGTCGTCACTATTAAGCCGGCTCGTTATTTGGGATCCTTGACAACACGCTATTAAGGGATTTGTTCCCCGAGTACACTGACTCGTTTTCTCTGTAGCTGCTGTTCCCCAAACACTCGAGACCAACCGAAAGTTCAAGTTTCATAAATGCAAAATGAATGGATGTGAGCTCGCTTACCCCACTAGGTACTACGAAGGTCGCGTTCCCTCCGGTCCGTTTCTCTCCGTTTCCCCGGTGTTGCAGCTTCCGCTCTCTTTTGCAATTGCTCCTGTCGTTGTTCGTCGGCGTTCACTCGAGCCTCTCAATTTCATGCATCCCACTCGACTGGCCCGGGCAGAGGCTTCCGAGCGCTCTCTTGGCGGTGCGAGGGAGATTGCAGCAGGGCCCCGCTGCTGAAAATTACATCGGTTTCTGCAAAGGCAGAGGTTCTCCCGCACTCCCGGTATTCAAGTACGACTGCAACACGATTTTGGACGTTTAAATTTTCATTTATTTCCACAGCTCGTAATCAGCATACTCCTCGACGCGTTTCGCGGCACCACGCCGCTTTCTCACGAGGCAAATTTACATTTGTGCATTTTGTCATCACGTTTAAATAAAGTGTTGTGTTCACTTCTAAAAAATCAGAAGGGGGTGCTGGGAAGTGACGATTTACAAATGACTTCCTGTACAAAGTGCAGCTGAGCATTATGGTCTATGTAGTTCTTAATTCAAAACATTTTCAAAAACTCATATTTTTGTTATGCAGTTCCCTTTGTTGCATATACTTTTACTCTATTCTTGTCTGATGGCTGTTCAATAAAGTATTAAACATTTGAAATGTTACAATATTTTGCAATTACTCCAAGTCAAAAAGAGAATATCCTCAGAAACTCAGAAGGAGCACTACATATTTTTGTTATGCAGTTCCCTTTGTTGCATATACTTTTACTCTATTCTTGTCTGATGACTGTTCAATAAAGTATTAAACATTTGAAATGTTTAATACTTTATTTAACAGCCATCAGACAAGAATAGAGTAAAAGTATATGCAACAAAGGGAACTGCATAACAAAAATATGAGTTTTTGAAAATGTTTTGAATTAAGAACTACATAGACCATAATGCTCAGCTGCACTTTGTACAGGAAGTCATTTGTAAATCGTCACTTCCCACCACCCCCTTCCGATTTTTTAGAAGTGAACACAACACTTTATTTAAACGTGATGACAAAATGCACAAATGTAAATTTGCCTCGTGAGAAAGCGGCGTGGTGCCGCGAAACGCGTCGAGGAGTATGCTGATTACGAGCTGTGGAAATAAATGAAAATGTAAACGTCCAAAATCGTGTTGCAGTCGTACTTGAATACCGGGAGTGCGGGAGAACCTCTGCCTTTGCAGAAACCGATGTAATTTTCAGCAGCGGGGCCCTGCTGCAATCTCCCTCGCACCGCCAAGAGAGCGCTCGGAAGCCTCTGCCCGGGCCAGTCGAGTGGGATATATATATATATATATATATATATATATATATATATATATATTACCTACTGGCAGTCGCCAGTAGGTATATATAGTTAGGATTTTTTTGAATAGGGATTTCTGAAAATTCTATGTTGAATAACTTTGGTGTTGATGGCCCGAATTGGCTGAAATTGTCAGGAAAATGGCACATTTTGTTTCTGAGCGTCCCCTGAAAGTTTGGGGGGGTTTCGTCAAGCGGGGGCTGAGAAAAAAGGGGGGTCCCAAAACGTGTTTTTAACAATGAGTTTTCCATAGGGCGGTTGGATTCACTTTTAGCTTGAACGGCTGAATGGATTTCCACAAAACTTGGCAAAATTGTAGGGACTGGTAGCCCGATGTGCCTTTGCTATGTCTCAATATATATGCTCCAGTGGTTTTTACGAAAATTAACTTTGAAAAATATATATTGGGCTACATTGGGCTATATATATGTTAGAGCCCAAATGTAGCCCAATGTAGCCCAATGTAGCCCAATGTAGCCCAATGTAGCCCAAAGATGGCCACCAGAGACAAAAAAACAAATGTAACCCAAATATCAGCCAGATGTAGCCCAACTATAGCCCAATGACAGAATGTCCCAGAGTGTTCTAAAGAACAACTAGAACGCTAACAGTCTTACTTATGACAAAAGTATGGCACACCTGAAGTCATCTTGATTGGAATAAAGTGGTAACACGTAATACATTTAATATGAAAAGGAACAAAATGAGGGGTTTCATTTTGCCATAGAAATGTTATATATATATATATATATATATATATATATATATATATATATATATATATATATATATTACCTACTGACGGTCGCCAGTAGGTATATATAGTTAGGATTTTTTTGAATAGGGATTTCTGAAAATTCTATGTTGAATAACTTTGGCGTTGATGGACGGAATTGGCTGAAATATTCAGGAAAATGGCACATTCTGTTTCTGAGCGTCCCCTGAAAGTTTGGGGGGGTTCGTCAAGCGGGAGCCGAGAAAAAAGGGGTGTCCCAAAACGTGTTTTTAACATTGAGTTTTCCATAGGGCGGTTGGACTCACTTTTAGCTCGAACGGCTGAATGGATTTCTATGAAACTTGGCAAAATTGTAGAGACTGTTTGCCCGATGTGCCTTTGCTAGGTCTCATGATATGTGCTCCAGTGGATTTTGAGAAATTAACGTTCAAAAAAATATATATATCTGTGACAGCATCCCGGTTGTTGTGTTGTGTGGGTGATGTAAGTACCAACATGTAGGTACCAATGAAGAGTCTAAAATTCAATGTACACCGTCTCCTCTGTAGATATTTTGTATGTTCTAATATGGGTTATTTAAATGTAAATGTGTGGAAAAGCACTTCATGATTTAAAGCAATTGTATTTTTGAACTGATTGTTCTTTCCTCTTAGTCCTCCTCTTTGGTTTTTTTTCCCCACACTCTTCTTCAGCATGATAGTTGATAAATTCGTTCCCTCAAAAAATGTATATACATAAAAAAATGATATTAAATACATATAAAATATATTTTTCCTTTAAAAGAAGAATACATTTTACAGCTTTTGATATTTGCTATTAAAAAACCATTGAAATTCACTGAAAAAACCAAAGGTTATAGACCATATATAGTTAGGAATTAGCAGTTACAAAACCTTATTTTAATCACACAAAACCATTTAAATTCGCATATATAGTTAGTTGCACTAACTATATATCGCGCACCCGCAATCCACTGCTGATCATGTCACATATTACATCATTCATGACATGGTCAGTGACATCACTGATGACATCACTGATGACATTTCAAATGACATCACTGATGACATCACTGATGACAACATCCACTGACTGTATGTTTCTGTAAAGTTAAAATATGTCTTACATATTGAAGAATGAGTGGATGTATAAGTGTCTGGATGAAGGATTTAGTAGGTGCATGACTGACTGTATGAGTGAGTGATTAAATGTGTTTCACTGAGTGCATGGGTTAGTGACTAAACTGTCTTAATTTGTGCATCATTATGTCTGTTGTTCTGTAAACTGCTGCATGTGTTGATCAGTAGCTATATGAGTAACTATATGGGTTATTGATTGGTTGCCCAAGTATTTGTATGGGAGACTGAGTGTGTGTGTGGGTGGCTGGGAGGTGTATGACTCTGTGCATAGATGTGTGAGCAGTTGATTCACTAGATGTATGGGTTCAAAAGTGCATGTGGAAACAGCTGTATGGGCGGTTGACTGTGTGCATGAGTGTATTGGTGAGTGAATGGATATCTCAGTGCTACATGTCAAAGTAAGTACATATGTAAAACACAGTACATGTGAGAGTTGACATATATAAATAACTGTGCATAAGAGCCAGTGAATGTGTGAGTGGCTGTATGGATCATTGTGAACTTGTATCAGGGATTGTATAAGAGAGTAAATATGTGTTAGTATATGTTTGAATAAGTAAGGTGTGTATAACTGTATAGTTGAGGAAATGGAGGTGTGATTGATTCTTTGCATGACTGACTAGGTGTGTGAGTAACTCCATGGATGAGTGACAGTCTGTGAGTGTCTGTTTACACTGAGTGTATCTAAGGTTATATTAGAGTCAGAAGAGGTTCATCGTATTATCACATGAATGATGCCATCAGTGATGTGATCAGTAATGTCAAATGAGATGTCATCAGTGATGTCATCAGTGATGTCATTTGAGATGTCATCAGTGATGTCATCAGTGATGTCATTTGAGATGTCATCAGTGATGTCATCAGTGATGTCATCAGTGATGTCATTTGAGATGTCATCAGTGATGTCATTTGAGATGTCATCAGTGATGTCATCAGTGATGACATCTCAAATGACATCACTGATGACATCACTGATGTCACTGACCATGTCATGAATGATGTAATATGTGACATGATCAGCAGTGGATTGCGGGTGCGCGATATATAGTTAGTGCAACTAACTATATATGCGAATTTAAATGGTTTTGTGTGATTAAAATAAGGTTTTGTAAATGCTAATTCCTAACTATATATGGTCTATAACCTGTGTTTTTTTTCAGTGAATTTTCAAGGTTTTGTAAATGCTAATTCCTAACTATATATGGTCTATAACCTATGGTTTTTTCAGTGAATATATATATATATATATATATATATATATATATATATATATATATATATATATATATATATATCGAGTCAACAACTCCCAGATGCTTTTGGCATATCAGAGAAACGGGCGCTTTTCTTCTCTCTTGAAATGGCAGGTCATTTTATTTTCAAAAGATTTTCAAGTGAACTGCAAAGTGCAAAAAATAACCCATACACGTTTCACACTTACACACACACACATACATGCCAGAACTGGTGGCTCCTCAGTGGACGAAGGCGTCCGCTGCCTGGGCCTGTGTTCAACCTCATGGTCACAGTTTTCTTTTTTGCTATAGCCCCGCCCCCACCGGTGTGGCCCTCGGCCACAAACCACACTGGAAATTTGGCCCCCGAGAGAAAGTTTGTGAGTACCCATGCTCTAGTCCAACTAACCAGCCTTTCCTCTGCACACAGGAGGGATAGAGACACGCAGTTATGTTGTTATGTTATGTTATGTTATTTAATCTTATAACGAGCACAGACACTCCAGGGAGTGTCCCGGCGCGAGCGCAGTCATCTTTACACATCCGGGGACAGTAACCTGTATTGCTAGGACTCTAACTCTCCAGCTCTTTGACATAAGTGAAAATAGGCACCTACAAAAACTTGAAATAAGTATAAAATTATCCAAGATCTTCTGGGAGGTCAAAGATGGCCAGGCCATCTTTGACCTCCCACCACAGTGCCTTAGGGTGGCCGTTGGAGGTCAGGGAACACTTTGCACCACGGGGACTGTGACGGCTATTGTTACGCCACTGCACTATGGTGCAAGGGGGCCTGCTTTGGCGCGAAATACAATCGAGAATAATGGGAAACCCAATCTACCCTTGAGGGCTTGGGCACAATCAGATAAATGGGTAAAGGTACCTACAAGGAATTTGTTTACAGTACTTAGTTATATTATTTCAAATTATCATTCAACACAAGAGTCTTCAATCAGCTTGTTAATTAGTTCCTTTTTAAAAAAGAAAATTGTATAACATATAGCTCTATGATGTTCAGTTCTATAGGCAATCAGAACCACGACTAAATCATAGTAAATATAACCAAAGGATATACAGTCACGGGTGTATATAAGAAAGAATGTTATCTTTCAAAAGTTCATATAGGGTACTTCAAGTTCAAACACACAATGTAACAAGAGGATATCATAAACACTTGAATTGGCCTACAATATCACAGTTGTATACACTTTTCCTCTTATGGATTATTTTCAGAAAAAAAGTGTTAAAAGTTGACTTTGAGGTCTCTCGTGCAATCGTCCGTGAAACCATCTTCAGGACTAGTGTAGAATATAGATGACCCCCATTAAAACGTGGAATGAACAATAATTACCATCTAACAGTAAAAATTCAAATTTTCACAAATCAATTATAACACCTGTGACAGGGATTTTCAGATTAAGTACTTATACATAAAGTTTAATGACTTCATTCCTATTTATTCAAAATCAAGGTTTAACTGGACATGGTTCATATGTTATTTACAGTCCAAACAGTACTGTTTGCATCATATAATTTGTTCACATGATATCACCTATCCTACAAGAATTATCATCTTAACACAACATCGTATAAGAGACACATCTGTTAATTAACTTTTACAGATCTATACATACATTGATTATACTTAAACTCTTTGAACAGTATAAATCTATTTATATCTTAGCTTCAAGTTGTTCAATTATTTTCGATCTACTTGAGTGATGTCACTCTATTTATTTCCAGGTTTCATATTGAAACCATCCTGGATATTCTACTAACTCTCATAAGTGTAGATGAACACAAGCATATTGGTGTATAAAAGAGCGTATTGAATTGTCTCTATATATATGTATACACATATGATTGTGTTAAGAGACAGGACGCGTGTCAGCGTCCGACATTGGTGCTCCATGTCAATACCTTCAATTTAAGAGATTGCAGATACATAGGCACAATGTATCCATATCGGCACAATGTCTCAATTCCTCTGTATTCAATCTGTTTTTCCTTCCATTCTTCTATTCAGACATCCTAAACACATATGGTGGTTTCATGTTCATTAGTGATTACATTTCATAAACACATACTCTAAATCGGCAAGCTACTTAATTAAATTGTCTCAATTATTATTTTCAGATGTTATCCATGATATCCAACAGGGAACATCTAACCACTCATAATTGGGACAATTTAATTAAGTAGCTAAATTGGCTCTGCAGAAGATGTACATTACTAGAGATAGTAAGTGTCCTCCTCCACAATGCCATTGTTCCAAAAAAAAGCTGAACAGATTTTGTATTTGCAGAGAACGATGGTGCATTCCTTTACAGGGTGAAATGATGACACAAAGAAGCAGCCGCAGCCAAGGGGGGCCTCTGTCTTGGTTGGTTCTGCTGTTGTGAAAGGAGCTCTCTGCAGAGAGAACCCTTTGCAAGGTTAAATGCAAAGAAAAATTCCCACACTAAGCAAAGGGCAAAAAACAGCACTTGACAACACTTTGCTGGCAAAAAAGAACTTTGTAAACACAAGGAGATGATGGACAGAGCAATGAAACTCTTCAGACACTCACCCCTAGTCACAGATCGGGGTTGAAGCCATCATTACCTGATAACAGCCACAGCTTCTCCTCTGTCTTCTTCTCTTCTTGGCTCCCGGCAGCACAAAGGCTCCCCTAAGCCAATCACGACACTGCTGTGAATAGCATGACAGCAACGTCGTGATTGGTCTGAGCGGCCTGTTTGGCTGCCCAGATAATCCCTGGGAGCCTTGGGACTGCTCTCCTCCTGGCTGTGAAACACAGCCAGGTGGGGAAATTCTAAGGGGGTCATTTATAAGTTCTTGCGACACTTTTGTGCCGCCGTTGCATCACTTCTCGTAGTGCTGCGGCAGCGTAAACAATGCGGCACGTTGCGCCATATTTACAAACTCACCAAACAACTAAACGGAAGCCAGTACTGCAACTGCTATTTGAAAAGGAGATTGGATTACTGCGTACAAAGAATTAAACTGAGTACGAGTTTGGACAGTTTTGTCAGAATAAATGACATTTATTATTTTTGAAGGATTTCGAATTATTCGTTGGTTTACAGTTCACCATGAAATTCTGAAATAATTAACAACCCGGACAATACAAGATACAATTTTCATAAAAATGACATTTACATAAAAAGTGCACATTAATGAAAAACAACATCCATACGTGTTTGATCAACATTCACATTCAAATCTCACTCTCACACACATACCAAACATACACGAATCAATATCTACAGTTTTAAATGTCACAAATTAAGTTTGTATAAAAGACACTTTCCGCTTTCCTACACCATAAGAACGCTATTCTTGAAATAGCCTGTCTCGACTTGACAAAGTTATTGCAATTGTATAAAAACTAGTATCTTTGGTGTCTTTTGTACAAACTTAATCAAATAGCAGTTGCAGTACTGGCTTCTGTTTAGTTGTTTGGTGATATTGTGGCTTGGCCTTACTGTGGGGAGCCCACACCCAGTGTTGTTTTTTCACATATTTACAAACTGACACATCTAGGCAGATGTGTCACCTTGTAAACCCCTGCGCCACATTATACATGCACTAGGTATAATGTATGTAGGGTGGGCGTTTCTCCGCAAGAAAGCCTCGTAGAAGTGGCGCATTGAAATCTATAAGATTTCAATGCACTACTTCTAGGACACCATTGCGTCAAAATCATGGCAGGCATAAGGGCGACATAGTGCATTTATGATAGGGTGACACGGTGCATTTATGATAGGGTGACACGGTGTATTTATGATAGGCTTCGCCGATGCATTGCTGAAGTTGCATCATGCTTGCTACACAACTCCAACAAGGCGTGACTTTTGCGTGGATAGATACGTCAAGATTCCTGACGTATCTGTCTTTACTTGCGACATGAAGAGCCGTACAATAAATACGGCACATCCATTGTGTTGCAAGGAGGGCGCAGTGAAAATTGTTGCATCGCTGTTTTGTTGCAGCGATGCAACAGTTTTCATAAATGAGGCCCTAAGTGCGCATGACTCTTTGGACAGCCCAAGATGGCTTGCCAAACTGTGATGTGTACTTATGGTGCACAAACCACTCCTCCTCCCTATGACCCCAGCCGTGCCCGGTCCCGTCCTAACAGAGACCTGTAGCTGGCACGAAAAATAAAATGATAATTATTTTTCTATTATCATTTTATTTTTCCTTTTTCCACTGCTCTGAAAGCAGTGGGCAAACGCTCCTCCACTTAGCAGAGGAGATGCTGCTGTTTTTTTGCTGCCCCTCATAGGAAGGGGGCATTATGGACTGGAACACCTTTTCCTACTGTATGTCAACTTCTCGGTTCCATAGGCAATCTGTTTATTCAAGATTAAATTGCGTCAGTCCTGTGGGAAATATACGTTTACCACTGTTAAAGAAACTATTTAGTAGTTTTCTGCTCACTGCTTTGGCCGGGCCAGAGAAATCCCATATATTCAAGGATAAAGGGGGTGGAGAAGGTTTACAATATTATTCTAAGTGTATGAGGGTGTAAGTGGGAGACACCATGTTGTACATTACAAGGGTATTCCAAGTCACTGAGTTCTGTAAGCCTAGGCCATGCATATGAGTTGGTCAGTGGTTTGCCACCCCGTGTCAACTGCTGTTTATTGCAGGTTTATATAGCGCTAGGAATCAACTCCCGGAGGAATATCTCCACGCTTCGACCGCTGGGGAACCCGTCCTGGCTCACCCTGAGAGATGGTCCCTGATGGGTATCTCTAAGGTGCGACCAAGCATCCCCAGCGGTCTGAGGGGGCCGTTGTGAAGATGAGGCAAGCTGATGCCCAGAGTTGCCGAGTGTGGTTTCTGACTAGAGTAGGCACCGAGGCGAGAATTATCGAGTCCGCTGACCCTGGTCCACGACCCTGCTGCGTCGGGAATCGAACCCTGGTCCCGGGCCGTTCTCTGCTTACGGGTCTGCCGCCTCTAACCAGTGAGCCACACTTCTTGCACAGGGGTCGGAATCTTGATTTATCTGGTATTTACCACACTCAGTAATTGCAGAGTGCGGTAAATATCTCACCCTGTGGTAAACACCAAAATTCTCACGTTAGTCCCCAAAAACTTAGAATAGGTGAAATTGATCACACCTTATAACTTATCGGGTGCAATCAAGAGCTTCTACGCCACCAACACACGCATAATCAAGGTCTTAGAGAAACGAAGGCTGAGTTCCTTTAGAAAGCCACTCCACTGAGGAGAAGACTTTTTTCAGACTTTTATATAGCACAAACTCAACCCAAAGAGCACTTTACATGAACAACAGTTATGTAACAGAGGGATACATTCACTTTTTTCAGGCAAGGAGAGATTAAGTGATTTGCCCAGAATGACAGGATGTTGAGTGTCCCTGCCGAGACTTGAACCCAGTTCCCCAGCTTCGAGGTCGACCGCTCTAGCCGTTAGGCCACATCCTCTGTTATGTTACGTCACAGTTTCTTGTAGAGCGTGTAGGTACTCAGAAACAGGTTTCCCAGTGCTAACAGGAGTCTTGAAGATGTGAAAACATTGATTAAGTGAAGAGGTGAGTCTTCAGTGGTTTCTTGAAGCTTAGGATTCCCGTTAGATCTGAGGTAACTAGGCAGGGAGTTCCAAAGCTTTGACACTAGATATGCAAACAATCAACCTCCAGTCCTCGCTCTTTTGATTCTGGGAGTAGCCAAGAGGGAGCGATTGTTGGATCTTCGCTCTGTCGCATTGTTGTGTGGTGTAAAGAGGTGATTGAGGATATGTGGACCATGAGCATATTTTACCTTGTGCGCAATGTACAAGGCCTTGAATTCAATTCTTTTTTTCACTGGCAACCAGTGAAGGCTGACTAACGTTGAATATGCAGATTGTGTTTTTGGAAGGCACAACAGTAGTCAGGCTGCAGCATTTTGAATAACTTGCAACTTCTAA